>NC_134275.1:57883601-58183601 GCF_031893055.1 Leptodactylus fuscus | reverse complement strand
AATACGTGTCTTCCTATGTTGTGGAGAGGTCTTTGGGCTCCCTCAAGCTCTGTAGCTATTTCTCTGCTCCTAGATGTCTTCTTGATGATGAATCCAAGTATCATTGATGGTTTCCACTGATTGTTCCACCTCCGTTATCTGTCTCAGTAATCTGCCATTGTCGGAGCTTACCAGATTGCTGAATAAATGCCCAGTGAACCACACTATTTTTCAGATTGCCAGCAGTGAGGTTGAGGGTAGAGCAATGACGTTTCGGTGTCTTTGCAGCTTTTACACAGTGTTTTGCAGTGTATTCTGGGAGGTTTTTCTCCTGTATAGGCATCTGTTACTGCATTCTGAATGTAGGTACAATCAGGACTTGCTCCACTTATGTATTTGATTAGGGCCTGGCCCAGATTTGATATTGGGCTTTTAGGGCTCCTTATTCTTCATAAGGTCCAGACAATGTCATTACCCACAATTAAGAGGCCGAAAGATTACTGTCACTCACCCATCACATTGTATGTTGCTTGTGTAAGTACCCATGTATCGTGGTTCCCCAAAAATAAGCCCTAGTCTGATTTTTTTTTTTTTTTTTTTTTTTTCAGGCTTTTTGGAGTATGCTAGAAATATAAGCCCTACTCCAAAAATAAGCAGTAGTTACAGTTCATTAAAAAACGTGTCCAGGCAGCTATATATGTAAAAATGTAATACGGAATAGAATAAAGCAGGACAGAATGGAAAGCCAATATCCCCCCCTTCCCTCAGAGAATTGCACCCCCCCCCCAAAAAAAAAAAATGGAAATTAATCTTAAAGGAGCTTTCTGTACAAGATGGCACTAGTGAGATAGGCAGCCATTATTGTTGTGGAGAACTATCGGTAATGCCAGGCTTTCACACACAGATCAGGTAGTCCCACTGGCATGACTCCACTCCCAAATCCAAGCATTGTGGCTGCTTCTGGTCACCAAGGGGAGCCAACTGTTACACTGCTGCAATGACACGAGACAATGAAAGTGATACGCCTTTGACAAGAGTGATGCCGGTCTGTGTGAGAGCCCATCCATTACTGGCACTTGTCTACTCTGTTTTGGGTGTGATGAGTGGATTGTTCCTAAGGGGAGACATCCCCTGAAAATAAGCCCTAACCCCTGCTTAGTTCTGCTGCTGCTTTCCTTCAGATTCATTGAGCATAACAAAGCTCTAGCTGTCTGTAGCCACCACTAGGGGGAGTTCCTGGCATACAGATTTGTCATTGACTTCTACGGAGTGGGAAGGATACAACCTCGCTCAATAGATATATTGCATTACTTTTCTTGTATATTGTGTCTTGTATTATAATCCAGTGCTGTGTTACCACTCCTGCAGGCTTCAGTGCATTTCCTGCTTGTTCTGGTGATCTCTATAGTCATTTGGTGTAGGAACGCTCACTGCCCCTCTGCATTATAGGAGATCAGTGAACCTGGGTGGGGGCGTCTGGTCACAGTCTTGCTGTTTCCACTCCCTAAAATACACTCGTTTTTGCATGTTATTAGGAACATTAAATGAGTGTTCAGATTGTGGTATAAAGATGACACTTCCCAGATTGCAAACCACCAGAGCAAGCTGTGAGTAGATGCTGAATAGAGGGAGCGTGCAGATATAGATTGGGATCTATGACTCACGTAAGATGCCGTGTGCATGTATGGATTATCGAGCTTACCTGTCATGGACATCTTCTTGGTGGTTAGGACACAAATGACGCAGCAACCACTGCGAGGACCAGGGTAGCAGCAGGTGGATACCCAATTTAAGAACTCACCAGGGATCTTGCAAGCTACTAAGCTCACAGTTCTCACCATTCAGTCAAACTCAACATTTCTGACAGAAATCTGGGCCGACAGGATCATTTTGTGGGCTTCAGTTTCCACTCCTTGTCCTAAAATCTGTCTGTAGGGTCTTGTGCTTGTATCCCTGTCCAATGACCACTCTTCTCACTGCACAGTGTCTCACGGTTAATTAACACGATGTAAATGAATTTGCTTCATCCAGTAGACGACGTCGGGGACAAGTTAGAACGCATCGGCAGCACTCCTCTAAAAATCAGCACAGAGGTTTCCCATGGGGACGCAGCGTCTAAAGAAGATGGGTTTGGTTCAGAGGTGATTAAAGTTTACATATTCAAAGCGGAGGCGGATGATGATGTGGAAATAGGTCAGTACACTTCACACACGGCCATCAAACCATCTCACCGTGAAATCCTGCATTGTAAATATGTATTATCTTGTATCCGCTCACTGCCTCTTATCACTTCAGATCAGACGTTGAATGGGCAGCTTTTACTTGCTCCACTATTGCAGCTGAAACCAAAGACCAAGTCTCTGTAGGATATATGCAGGTCTGTCCATACCTGTGGAGGAGGCACAAGCCCTCATCATTAACTTTAGTCTAACAGGCTCTTTCTCCTTTTGTAGCGGTGTTTCACAGTTTAAAGGGGTTCTCTAGGGATTGTTTGCTCACTTAGTATCTGCTCCTCCTCGCCACCTCGCTGGTTGGGAAATTAGGTTGTTATAATAGTGAAGCAGCTTCCATGGTACATCCCGTTGTGAACACAGAAGTGGAAGGAGGTGAATTAACTTGGGTGCTGGTTTCGATCACCAATTTTGGGGCCGGCCTGGAAACCCAAGTTACAGTCCAAATAGAACTACAGAGAATTGAGGTGTTTTAAATACTCCCTGGAGAGCCCCTTTAAAGGGATTCTATCATTAAAATCAGATTTTTTTTGTCGATCACGCGTAGGAATAGCCTTAAGAAAGGCTATTCTTCTCCTATCTTTAGATGTCTTCTCCGCGCCGCCGGTTGGTAGAAATCCCGTTTTTTGTCGGTATGCAGGTGAGTTCTCTCGCAGCACTGGGGGCGAGCCCCAGCGCTCAAACAACACTGTGGGCATCCCCAATGCTGTGAGAGAACTGCCTCCATCTTCTTCTGGAACGGCCTCTCTTCGCGTCTTCTTCCGACACTGGCTTCAAATTTCTAGGCCTAGGGCAAAGCTGACTGCGCATGCCCACAGGCCACAAGAAAATGTCCGTTTACAAGAATTTTCTTGTGGCCGGCAGGCATGCGTAGTCTGCTCTGCCCGAGACCTAGAAGTTTGACCCCCTGAGCCAAAAGAAGACACAAAGAGAGGCAGAAGATAGAGGCTGCGCTTTAGATTTCTCTTGCAGCATTGGTGATGCCCCCAGTGCTGCGAGAGAACTCATTTGCATACCGACAAAAACCGGGATTTATACCGAACAGCGGCCCGGAGAAGACCTCTAAAGGTAGGAGAAGGATAGCCTTTCTTAAGGCTATTCCGACGTGGTACCCAGAAAAAAATGCATTTTAATGATAGAATCCCTTTAAGATCACAAGTAGCTTTGTAGATTCCTTGATTCACAGTTTGAGTCAGTTTGAGCTATTTTATTGTATCTTCTCCATTCACATCCAGAGCTGCTTCAGAAATGGTTTCATTGTTCCTTCTGTAAGACATGGCCACATTATATCAACTTCCTCAGTACTGCTGCCAGGTAACATGAAACTCCTAGAGAACTGCTTTGGATGTGACTGGAGCAGTGTAACTAAATGATCTGCTTTACTTGTTCTTTTATACAAAGGCTCAGGATGTGTCCATGCTGCAGTGATCAGAAGAAAAAAATCTCATTATTGGAGTTACTCAATTTACATGCAGATGTAAAAATGCAGACTCCTCGCAGTTACAGCTGACTACTCATTAATGTACAGCAACATATAGTCAGCAGCCGGGAGCCATTTTCCTGAAAGAAGCTCAGTTGTATTAAGGGGGTTCTCTAAGACCCCCATGTGTATTACATGTTCATGATCTTTCCACGGAATAGGTTATCGGTAATTGGTGGGGTCTGACACCCAGACCTTTGGCTGGTATACAGGGTATATGGCCAGAAGCAACTCTGGTCCTATTCTAGTGAATGCAGTTCCCTGACACCACTGCTATATCACCGTACACCGGATAAGTTGATAGGTGTGGGGTCTGGTTGTCAGATATTCGACAATCTGGTACTGATGACCTATCCTGCGGACAGGTAATTGATATGCAATATACAAGGGGGGTTGGATAGTGCATTTATCTCTGTCTACATGTGAAATGGAAGTTAGATTGTGCTTGTCCGTACCTGCTGCTTTACACGTCCGCTCCTGAAAAGGAGACCCATGGAACGGCCACTGAGGTGTGGAAAAGTATGCATTATATGGAGTCTGTTTGTTTTTTTTGTTTTTTTGCTTTAGCACCATTGGTGTTGCTTCAGTATATTGGCACCATAAAATGCCACCTTTACGATGCCCCAGTGAAAGTTATTGGGTAATACGCATGTCATGTACCATTGGACTCTATTAAAGTGTGAATTCTATTCAAGGGGTTTTCTGAGGCTTTAAAGTTGATGAACTACGCTCAAGGTTGGTCATGAACTGTAGATCTGTGCGGGTTTGGCATCCAGGACCCCGTGGATCTACTGTTTGAAGCCACAGTGGCCATTCATTGGTCACATGGCCTGATCACATGGCACAGACTCATTCACTTGAATGGACTGCGCTGCAATAGCAGAGGTGTACAGCGCTGTGCTCGGTGAGTACTGCAGAGCTGCAGCGCTTACAGCCGTTCGCCAGAGTCTGGGGTGTTGGACCTCTGGCCATCTTTAATTGTGGGAGGAATATGCAAATCTGTCTCCCAAGATGTAAATAGGGAGACAGTGCCTCTAAAATTACAAAGAAAAAATATGAAGTAAGAGAAAGCTCACCACTTAGCTCCCGACCTGCTTCCCAAGGCGCACGACCCGTGCGTCAGGACTCCATGAAACCAATCCTTGATAAGTTTCCAATAAAGATAGAGGGATCCGCAGCACATGGGTGCACTTTTAAAAATTAACTTCAGACTTTAAAAACTGCCATAGGCGGCAAACAAAATATGATCAAAACATTGTGAAGAAGAGAGAAAAAAAACGTGAATAAAAACCGAAGTACTGACGCGTTTCGGAATTCTAAGATCCCTTATTCATAGTGGTTCCGGCGTGTATACTGAGACTGAAATCTAATTGTCTGATCTCTCCATTTTAAACCTTAACACAGGTGCAAAACGTAATGGGATGACGAATGCGTTCCGTTTCATTAAATGTATTTGTGTCAATAAAGTTTGTTTCGACCATTGCCGAGTCATTTGTTTTAATTTAATACACCATAGCTAGCCATAGGAAACCATAGGTGATTATATTAACCCTTTAAATCCTTTTTCCAAAAGTTCTAAATTTCACATCTTTATAGGGTGGAGGTAGGAGTTAATGTATAAACATCCAGTGCCTCTGTTATGCTGCCCTCTATAGGAAGCAACCTGAACATCATGCACGACTTTCCCAGAAACCTTTACTGCATAATGTGGGATTTTTACCAAGTCAGTTTCTCAGCTACGGACGGCCGTTTCGGTCTGGTTGGACCTAGTCAGCGCAGCGTAGTAACAGCCATCCGCAGCTGAGAAACTGACTTGGTAAAAATCCCACATTATGCAGTAAAGGCTTCTGGGAAAGTCGTGCATGATGTTCAGTGTGCTTCCTATAGAGGGCAGCATAACAGAGGCGCTGTCTCCCTATTTACATCTTGGGAGACAGATTTGCATATTCCTCCCATGATCCCTTACAGTGAAGCGACTATGGCTCTATAAGTCTCCACACACCTAATAGGTGGTTTCTCCTTAAGGAGTGACATTATCCCCATCATCTTTAATTAATGACCTACTTGAGGATAAGACATCAATTAATAAGTCCCAAAAAACCTCTTTAAATGTAATATTTCTACTGCTGGGCTATGCACAGATTATATATGTAGCTGAATGTATCGTCGGATAGAACTGAATGTTTAGTCCTATATTGATAACATCTTAAAAGCAGTCATCTTGTGACATTGTCCTTCATTATTTCAGGGGGCACAGAAATTGTTACTGAGAGTGACTTTCACAACGGGCATCCCATTGCTGGAGTCATTGAGCAGACCGGTCTGGCTCGAGTACAAAGAGAGAAGATGGTTTACATGACTGTTAAAGACTCCACTCAGGAAGATGAGGAGATCGGTAAAGAACTGCACGGCTTTCCTTCCCATAGGCAATATAAGTCACTGATAATATCCATTCATCAGTCCAACTTGCATCATGTTTTTCTATTTTTTACTGTGGTTAGAGGTAGAGCTGCATTTTATAGATTACATTGGTCCCTCTTTGGCATCAAAGCCGATCTTACACATTAGATAGCCGTCAGATGCTCTTAAAAGGATCTTATCATTGGATTCCCTTTTTTTCTCGATAACACGTAGTAATAGCCTTAAGAAAAGCTATTCTTCTCCTATCTTTAGATGTCTTCTCCGCGCCGCCCTTTGGTAGAAATCCGGTTTTCTTGGGTATGCAAATGAGTTCTCTTGGAGCACTGGGGCGGTCCTCAGCGCTCAAACAGCAATGGGGGCGTCCCCAATGCTACGAGAGAACTCTCCAGCAACGCCTCCATCATCTTCTGGAACGCCCTCTCCCTGTGTCTTCTTCAGTCCTGGGTTTCAATCTTCTAGGCCTCAGGCAGAGCCGATTGCACATGCCCGCGGCCACAAGAAAATGGCCGCTTATGCTGACTGCGCATGCCTGGGTCACAAGAAAATGGCCACTTACACCAGCTTACAGTGTAAGCGGCCATTTTCTTGTGGCCTGGGCATGCACAGTTGGCTCTGCCTGAGGCCTAGAAAATTTAAAACCCAGGACGGAAGAAGACACAGGGAGAGGGCGTTCCAGAAGAAGATGGAGGTGTCGCTGGAGATTTCTCTCGCAGCATTGGGGGTGCCCCCAGTGCTTTGAGAGAACTCATTTGCATAAAGACGAAATCCTGAATTCAGTAGAATGACGGTGCGGAGAAGACATCTAGAGGTAGGAGAAGAATAGCCTTTCTTAAGGCTATTCCTACGTGTTATTGAGAAAAAAATGGGTATCCAATGATAAGATCCCTTTAAGCATTCAAGCTCCTATTTTCAGGCGACCTGCCTTTTTATTATCCTGATATGTTTGATGTATCATACAGACAACTGGTAACGTCTTCTCCACTATACACAGGCTGTGCGGAGATTGCAGATGAAGTTTACATGGAGGTCATCGTGGGGGAAGAGGAAGCCGCTTCTCTTCCTGATGGTCAGACGGAGGACTCCAACTTGAGCAAAACATTTGTTCCTGTGGCCTGGGCAGCAGCTTATGGTAAGAGAACATATATCTGCAGTATGTGAGAACTTTATAAGGCAATGTAGGAAATGCATCCATTCTATTGTTAAAGGAAAACACATTTGGTCCTGTTACTACACAGTGTATGGAGCTTGTCTGCTTCTTGCTCCTAATAGCCGATATAAGACGTATGATCTGATGTCATGTCATACACCTCCAACCTGATTTTGATGACCTATCCTAAAATAGGCAGAAATTATCCAATTTTGGAGAATGCCTTTTAAAACCTTCTTCTATAACTTTGTAAATGCTTTGCTTTTCTTATCCCGTGTGGGGTTTGACTTGCTGAACGGTCTATTAACCTCCAAAATTTCAGGATTTTGCTGGTTTTCTGAGCAAAATCCGAGAGCAATGCGTTGCAAGTTGTCAAGTCACATGGTTGAAGAGACCTCTATAGTAGTCTCGAAAGCTCGATATGTCATCAAAAAACTTTTTAAGTTAGCCATTAAAAAAGGTATCAACTACTGAGGACTTCTCTCAAAAAATTTTTCATTTCATGTCCACTGGCTAACACAGTACAAGGATATTTTTTCTTTTACAAAGTCACATGGTTGACAACTACGCAGGCAACTAGCAATATTGTGGATATGGCTTTGCCTATGAAAGGTCCAGTAAGGGCTAGTTCACACGGGGGCAAAGAGGCTGATTTTGACAGCGGATTTCGCTTCAAAATCAGCCCCTTTACAATAGTGGTCTATGTAGACTGCTAGCTTTTTTTTTTTCTGCTAGCAGAGAAAAAGAAGCGACATGACCTTTCTTCAGGCGGAAAAGATGTGAATGGGAGGCGGTTTGCAAAAAACCATGTGGGAAAAAAACACGACGCGGTTTTTGCAGCCCATTCACTTTACAGGAGGGGAAAACAGCCTGGCTTTTTTGTAACAAAAAAAAGCTCCAAAAAAAAAGCTTGACAAGGTCCAAAAAAAGCCTCCTAATTAGGAAGCTTTTTTTCCGGTGCCAAAATAAGCCACATTATTTACGTGTGAACTAACCCTTAGCGTTCTGAAACTGAAAATTCAACAAAGTGAAATCTGTAAATTACATAGCCCTCAATATTTTTTGCATTCTTTATCTGCTGTTGTAGGGGCGGTTAGTGGCACGCTGCACAGACCTTTCGTGTATGGAAGTTTAGTGTTGAAAAAACAACTTTTAGGCTAAAGCCACATATTGTGAAAAACTTCTAAAAACCATGGCAGAGAAAAAAAGCATTTCTACACATGTGATTCGGTATTCATTCATTCATTCATTCATTTTCTGCAGTGTGTGGCCGAGACTAAAACTCTCATTCACTTTGCAAAAACTGTAAAACGCTGTTTTTTTTTTGTTTTTTTTTCTATTTCTGCAATGGCCAAAAATGCTTTGTCTCTTCAGTGTGTATCCTTACCCTTAATAGTGAGCTGTTTGGTGCACCTGAGCTGTCACACATGGTTTTGCTTGTGGTCACCACCCCCCAGCATAAAGCTTGACCAATCCCAGTGTGCAGCCAAAGACTAATAGAGGTGCTCTGTCAGGCATGGCCACGCCGCGGGTGCACCAAGTTGTTGGCAGTGAGATTGCGCTTTGACACAAGATAGGTTTGTGCATTATATCTGTGCCTACAACAGCGGAGATAATGGACCAAAAAAGACTTTAAAATGTGCGGGTGCAGTCATATATCTGCAGTATAAATCTTATCTCTGCGTACTACTCAATGGGGGGATTCTCGATATGAAAGCCATTACATGTGCCAAACGTGCATCACAACCCACATTGTGCACTTCATTTACCGCATTGTACAAATGTGGGCGATCTAGTTATTATTACTCATGACAGTTTTCTGGTTCCGACTTGGTGTAAATGTCTATTCTGGCACACAAGAATGCGTCTCATTTACGAAGAGGCCTGACATTTATATATCGGTTGTATTATCTGAAACCATTCTTCTTTCTTCATGGCAGTGGGTGATCGAGTGAGGAAAGTAACTCAAATTTTCTGTGACTTTGTTTTTTTGGTCTGTAGGTGAAGAGAGGGAGCTGCCCAGGAAATACGGGGACTGGCAGGAGGCAGGTGAGTTATCATAGTGAGATTGACGGGTTATTGCTACCTCAACCCTTATTGGCTGAAATGACAATACATGTCCGTAGGTCACAGCTAGAAGTGGTCAGGATTATGGAAACCGGATACAAAACTGCATAGCACAGTCAACTCAGCTGTTTCCATAATCCCAGCCACCTCTGACTGTACTAATAACTTGTGAATTCATTATGCCCTATCCATGTGATACTAAGATTAGAGATGTGTAATAGTGAAATATTTCCTTTTTCTGCCTCTATCAGATCTATTGGTCCATTTAATGTATGTTCTGGGAGCTTATACATAAAATAAATCCATTAAAGGCAATGTGAACACAGACTAACAATGCAAACGGATTGATTTACTTATCTTGTAGTGATCTTAAAGGGGCTGTTCTATTATGGACACAGGATAAGTGTTTGATCACTGGGGATACGATCACAAAGTCCTTCAGCAACGAGAATGAGGGACTGAAAGTCCCATTTAAAGCATCCTTGTGAATGGAGCATCAGTTCACTTATGTGACTTCTTCTCAAGTCACTGCTATGGGGCTGCAGGGACCATAATCTTCAGCTGCATCAGAGTGTAGAGATCCATGGCTGCATCTAAACTGTTATAAAGACACTAATTCATATGTCTTATCGCCATTCACTTCTGCAGTGCATTGCTATCTATTATAGAGGGGCTGACTAATATAGTGTTCAATTAACTCTTCCCTGTCACCCATTACTTTGTCACGTCTCTCCCATGCTGATACATATATATACACATAGGTGTATATGGTCAGTAGCTGTTTCCCAATGTTCTCTTATATTGTGTGTGTTAGATTTTGCATGGCAGGCAGCAGAATTGTGAATTCTGCTCTGGATGTGACACTACAGCCCATTTAATGTTGAGCACATGTATAACGTGTCAGTTTACATCCTGCTCTGATGCCTCCTCCACAGGACACGATCCAGGTTTTATTCTCTGCCTTTGTGTTGAATGTTCTTTTTATTGTAATGTGACATTTTCTGGCCTCAGGAAACTTAGAACCGAGGCTGGAAAACAAGAATGGAACAGCGACCCAGTACCTGCAGATCTGTGACAGTATCGCCACCAGCAGAGCCCTGAAACAAAAGGCCAAGAAGAGGAGGAGAGGGGATGCCAGACAGTGGCAGACAGGTACTGCCAGACTCGGGCACACACAGCAGTGGTCAGTGATACGTGGTATGGACTGTGGGCAATGTTCATTGGAGATAGAAGGTGACACTGCAGATCACCAGAGTCCGTCACATCCTGGAAGACTCCCCCATAGATGAGATTGCAGCCTTTGTTATTCATTTTAACCTTGTTATTTTGCTGATCACAAAACTAAATCTGTCGTGTTTCCATCTTGTTATACAGTAAGAGTCTATAGAAACAAGTCATGAAGAACATGGCCCATCCCTAGAATAACCCCATTATCAGAATCCTTCACTTTAAGGAAGCAATCCCAAGGTTTTCGGAGTTTTTTTGTTTTCAGACTGATTTTTAGCAACTCTTAGGAATTAATAAGGAAATGGGCGTCTAGTTCACATATACGATTCAGTATGAATCCATAAGCGTGTTTGCTGGTCATGTGACACAGCCAAGGACCAGATAGGAATGTAAAAGGAACTTGCATTTGCTTTTTTTTAGGCTAAGGCCTCACGTTGAGGAAACGCAGCTTTTTTGGTTATAGATTTTGTTGCGGTTTTGTGAGCCAAAGCCAAGAGAGGATTGAGCTTCATATATATTGCTCATTACTTTTGTAGCCATTCTTGGCTTTGGCTCCAAAAACTGCAACAACATCTGCAACAAAAAAAAGCTGTGTTTCTGTAACGGGGGGGCCTTAGCTTTAAAGTGTTTTTCAGCCAGACCTGCCCCATCCATAACATACGTGGGGTGGGGGAAATATAGAAAACCTTGGGAGAGCTACTTAAAGCAGCCGTGGTCCAGTAAGAAGCTGCAGGGTTACATTCTACACATCTGTTTTTATAAGACAAGCAGAACACAATCCATTTACATACAGACTGGCATAAAACTATTGGCTACCCACTCCTGTGCTGAAGTCCAGGTAATGGGCACTGATATATATATATTTTTTTTTTAGCATAGCGAAATATTGGGCCACTGTCAGCGGTTGGCTTATGATAGCACACCAAGCACCACTTCCCTCTTGAAGCCCCCATTTAGAGCACACTTTGGGTCTGGTTTGTGTAGATAGGGCTTCTCATTCTAATACTCTAATGCAATATTCAGTATTCTGCTTTTGTGTTTCCTGCACAGCCGTCATCATCGGTCCAGATGGGCAGCCACTGACAGTCTACCCCTGTCACATATGTGGCAAGAAGTTCAAATCCAGAGGTTTCTTGAAACGTCACATGAAGAATCACCCCGATCACATGATCAAGAAGAAGTATCAATGCACGGATTGCGACTTCACCACCAACAAGAAGGTCAGCTTCCATAACCACCTGGAGAGCCACAAGCTGAGCAGCAAGGTGGACAAAACGCACGAGTTTACCGAATACACGCGGAGATACCGCGAGGCTAGCCCCCTCAACTCCAACAAGCTCATCCTGCGGGACAAAGAGCCCAAACTCCACAAGTGCAAATATTGCGACTATGAGACCAGCGAGCAGGGACTGCTGAACCGCCATCTGCTGGCGGTCCACAGCAAAAACTTCCCTCATGTATGCGTTGAATGCGGAAAGGGTTTCCGGCACCCTTCTGAGCTCAAAAAACACATGAGGACACACACAGGCGAAAAGCCATACTTGTGCCACTATTGTGAATTTAGGTGTGCCGACCAATCCAATCTAAAAACACACATTAAAAGCCGCCACGGGACGGACTTACCATATAAGTGTGAACAGTGCCCGCAGGCATTTACTGATGAGAAGGAACTCTTACGGCACACAGAGCTATTTCAGGGTCACAAAACCCACCAATGCCCCCACTGTGACCACAAGAGCACCAACTCCAGCGACCTGAAACGGCATGTCATCTCCGTTCACACCAAGGACTTTCCTCACAAGTGCGAGGTCTGCGAGAAAGGGTTTCATCGTCCGTCGGAGCTGAAGAAGCACAGCGAGACTCACAAAGGCAAAAAGATCCACCAATGCCGACACTGTGACTTTAAAACGTCCGACCCCTTCATACTGAGCGGCCACATACTCTCTGTACACACCAAGGACTTGCCCTTTAAATGTAAAAAGTGCAAAAGAGGCTTCCGCCTTCAGCTCGAACTCAAGAAGCACATGAAAACTCACAGCGGAAAGAAGGTGTACCAGTGTCAGTACTGCGAGTACAGCACTACGGACGCTTCCGGATTTAAGCGCCATGTCATCTCCATACATACGAAGGACTACCCTCACCGCTGCGAGTTCTGCAAGAAGGGATTCCGGAGGCCGTCAGAAAAAAATCAGCATATCATGAGGCACCACAAGGAGGCCATCATGTAAAAGAGTACAGCCGCTTCAGCAGCAGGAGCCGCAGCCTTTCTCTGGTCTTTTATTTCATTTGCACTTTGCTGTGCGTTCCTCATGAAGGGGTTAATCCTCAATAGTGCACTGACCACAGCACGTCGCTGATTTAAGGGGGGGGGGGGGGTATGTTTTAATCTTTCTAGATCAGAAATGGTCAGACAGTGGCAGGAGAACCACAAGTACCAGCACGCTGCACTCCTGCCTAGACCACTAACGTAATGGCATGATCTGACTGACTGGTCGAGGGTTCACAATCGCTCGTTTTCGACTCTGTGCCTGAACTTTTTGCAAATTTCCATGTGCTGCAAAACGAAGCGATTGTTCCCCGAAAACGTCGCCAAGCGGCGACGTGTGCATTTGTGTATAAAGAGTTTACAGCGCTGCTAACACGACGGGCGCGCAGGATGCAGTATTGATTCTGTAGCATTTATTTCCTCTTACTTAAAGGTGGAACGCAGCAAGATATAAGGTGCTAGATAAGGCGACGTCGTCCGAGCTTTTAACGTTATTACAGTGGAGTGTGGTTTGGTGGGATCTCGTTTATTGTACGTATGTATGTACGAGTCTGATAAATGTAAATAAATATATATTATATCTATAGATGGAAGAATATAGCAGAAATTTAGCACTTTTATCTCGATGCGCCTGTTACGAGCGAGGAAAGGGAGGAGGCGGTCACAGGGTTAGCGCTGCTGGCAAAGGACAATTTCTGCAAGGCTGCAAAACTAACCCATCCTGTGTGTATGGATATATTCTATATGGCACACCTACAGATATCCAGACAGATACGCGGTTACTTACACGTCGTCTTGATTCGCCTTCTGCTTCTAAGTGTCCATTAGAGCCTCCTCCGCCCCTGCCCAGCCCTCTTAGTGTCCAGAGAGAGCTGCTAAATTATATATTGTCACCCCTTTTTTTTTTTCTTGGAATAGTCTTAAAAAAGGCTATTCTTCTCCTATCTTTAGATGTCTTCTCCGCGCCACCGTTCAGTATATAATCCGGTTTTCGTCGGTATGCAAATGAGTTATCTTGCAGCACTGGGGGCGACCACAATGCTGCGAGAGAACTCTCCAGCGCCGCCTCCATCTTCTTCTGGAATGGCCTCTCCCTGTGTCTTCTTTCGTCCTGGCTTTCAATGTTCTAGGCCTCAGGCAGAGCCAACTCTGCATGCCCAGGCCACAAGAAAATGGCCGCTTACACCAGCTTACTGTGTAATAGGCAAAAAGACAACCAGAGGCCCCCTGGCAATTCCTTCAAACCCCACAATCGCACTGTGAGGCGTACCCATGTACACGCACAGCTCTGACTAAATTCTTTTGTATGGCTAGTGACTAACCAGTTGGACTTGTTCACTCCTAAATCTAATTTCCTGACAAACTGCCCAGCGAGATGCTAAAAAAAAAAAAAAGCCGAATTTCCTGAATCCTCCTTTATTTGAATCAGTCCTTTAACCCCTTCCTGCACCTTCATATCTGCAAGGAGTTAGTATGTTCTTGGTTTCCTCCCGAACTCCAAAGACTTACTGATGGGTATTTTTTTTTTTTTTAATGTAGATTACGAGCCCCATATAGGAATCACAATGTACTTTTTTTTTCCTATCAGTATGTCTCTGTAGAATGGGAGGAAATGCACGCAAAAACGGGGAGAATATACAAAATCCTTGCAGATGTTGTTCCTGGCAGGACTCGAACCCAGGACTCTAGCACTGCAAGGCTCCAGCACTGAGCCACCGTGTTATCCCTATTTTTTACTTGTGGGAAGTCACCTGACCTCTGTGCGGAGTACTTTGTCATTGTTTCCCTGCAAAAAATTGTTCTGCAGATATTCTGGCTGTCATTGCCCTGACTGCCTATTGCTGGACACTGACCGTTACACCTTGCCGTGTTTTCCTGCAGTCGCTCAGTTTTGCAGTACTTGTCCTTTCCGCTTCACCCTGACCGCCATCTATATCAATGCGACAGCCTCAGTTTTGTTAGTTGATGGCCTCACCCATAATTCCATGCTGTGGCGTAATCCGTACAGTGTGTATTTTCCCATCAGCCTTTGCTGCCGTCCAGTGGCAGATCCTCCGGTTTACAGTGAACCTATACGCACTTCTCTCTGAGTACCGCTGTGTTAGCATGCCGCCGACCAAACCGCGCTCCATGAACTACAGCCCGGGGCAACTTCATGAAAAGACGAGTCCTGCGGAGAAGAGCGTTTTATGTGGTTTTTATTATTTTTATATTTGTTTGTGGGACAGCAACGGCACAGACTCTTGGGGTACGTGCACATGGTGCAATTACAACTGCAGGCGATTTTTAGGCTTTGCAGGATCTTAACTTTACATGTAAAACTAAACCGCACCAAAATCGCATGCAGTTTTTTTTTTTCATTGCATTTTTAACTGCACCATGAGCATAACCCCTTAGGAGGGGAGGAATCTGGTCTCAAATATCTAACAAATCTGCCTGGTGTGAACGGACTTTAAAAATCCAGGTTTTTTTCCACGGGGTTGTATAAGCTGAGATTTCCTCCTCTCCGTCCGCAGCACTTTTTGTAGGGGCCTTTGTTGCACCCAATAGCTGAGCTTTATGTTGTAGACCCCTCCCCATTTATAGTTGTCTGTCCCAGTGACCGATTCCTGTCAAGTCACTACTTTTTTTTTTTGCACAATTGTACAAAACAAATGTCAAAATTTGTTTATTTTTATGTTTTGTGTTTTTGTTCGTTATTTTTAATTTTTTTTAATTTCAGGTAGACTTTTCTCTGAAAATGAAGCAGTAATGTGGCTGTATGTGGGTGTAAATGACGTACATGTTGTAAGATAAGATTGTTCATGTTCACGTGCGGATATTTGTGTTTCCTCATCATAATGAGCATCAAATAAAGAGCGTATCTTGCATTTTAATACTGTCTGGTTCCGATCCGTTCTTGTGAATCTTGTGAACACATTTTGGTCATCCGCCTTCCCTAATCTACAGCTAAATCTCAGTATCCCACTGGGTTCCAGTCTAAACTAAAATAGTAGAAAATAAGTCATTTGTCCACCACACGCGTTTCCACCGGGATTTTTCCTGCAGCCCACAATGTGGGCCCTTAGTCTGAAAAAGGGGTATCCAATGATAGGATCCCTTTAAAACTAACACATAGGAATAGCCTTAAGAAAGGCTATTCTTCTCCTACCTTTTGAGGTCTTCTCCGTGCCTCCGTTCGGTAGAAATTTGGGTTTTCTTTGGTATGCAAATGAGTCCTCTCGCAGCAATGGGGGTGTCCCGAATGCTGCAAGAGAAATCTCCAGCGCCGCATCTATCGTCTTCTGAAACGCCTTCTCTCTGCGTCGTCTTCCGTCCTGGGTCTCAATCTTCTAGGCCTTGGGCAGAGCCAACTGTGCATGCCCGGGCCACAAGAAAATGGCCGCTTACGCCAGCTTAGTGTGTAAGCAGCCATTTTCTTGTGGCCCAGGCATGCGCAGTTGGCTCTGCCCGAGGCCTAGAAGATTGAGACCCAGGATGGAAGATGACGCAGGGAGAGGGCGTTCCAGAAAATGATGGAGGCAGCGCTGGAGAGTTCTCTCGCATCATTGGGAACATCCCCAGTGCTGCGACAGAACTCATTTACATAGCGAAGCAAACCCAGATTTCTATGGAACGGTGGCGCGGAGAAGTCATCTAAAGGTAGGAGAAGAATAGCCTTTCTTAAGGCTATTCCTGCGTGTTAGTCACAAAAAAAGGGAATCCAATGATAGGATCCCTTTAAAGGGGAGTAGTAATTTATTTATGCTGATAATGGACCAGGGGGCTCCAGTGAAGTCAGGTTACTGGATCATGTGAGTCAAGGTAGCTTTAGCGCCCGCCCCCATATATATGCATTGGTTAGTACTTGTATCCAGAATTGCAGTTGTGTGCAAATAAAATCCACGGGCTAAACACGACATCTGCCGCAATGTACCAAAGGATGTTCTGTACAGACTTGGAGCAGGTAGAGCATTGAGTGCAGCTTTGGATGTGACCAGAATATAACAAAATGCTTTTATCTACAGATAAGACAAACTCACCAGAGTCTCACGTTACTTATTTTTTCTTTATTTTAGAATATATTCCACAGCGGCTTTAAATCATCAGTATCTGCCTACAAAATACAGCGGATAATGCAAAATATCCAGCGACTATCAGCGAGCGAAGGCGACGTGTACAGCGGCCCGGTGTCAGGTACCAGACAAGATAGAGCCAGCGATTCTGCCCGTATGGGAAATAAACTCACATATAGTCAAGTGTAACATTCAGGAATAGAAATGCAAACACTGGAGGATCTGTAATGGGTGGAGATGCGGCACTTGGCAGTTCACAGGTTAAATCTGCGCTTGGAGGATTAGCTATGATGGAAGATTGTGCTTTAAATGATGTTGAGCAGAGTCAAAGGGGAGCCAGACTACAAACAGCTACACTCTAGTCACATCTAGAGCTGCAGGGTCTTACCTGCACTTCTATGTGCCATCTTGGATGTGACTAAAAAAAAAGCATGAACTATTCCAAAGCGTAGCTGTCACCTGAGAGATACTTGACAGTATCCACTGCTATTAGATGGTCACAGTGCAGAGATTTTACCACCATTAATTTCAACCTCTAGTATATTTGCATTTCGATTACTGAATGTCACCCTCCCCCCACACAATAAAATAACCAGCAAATTAATTTCATGAGCAAACCACCTCCGACAGCTATTTAGCATTTCACGTAAACCACATAAAAGTCCTTCCCCCTCACGATATACAAGGTACAAGAGGCCGACCGTCCGTCTGCGCAGTCAGACAGGACAGCGGCGAGGAAGTCTGCGCACAGGCTCCAGTATAGACAATAGATTGAGGATTGTTATAAGAAACATTTTGGTCCAATGAGACCATCCAGTGCTCAGTATGAGCTCAGTCCAGTGTTATGCCTTGGGGACACACACAGAACCCCCTTCACCCCTAAAACATCAGATTCCTACTGCATCATTAACTAAGGAGTGACATTTTACATGTCCGACAACTTGGTCACGAATGAATACCAAGTGCTTAATCCAGAACGTGTTCATTGAGATCCGGGTAGGTGAGACATAAGATTGCATAGGCAATGTATGCATAAGAACCCTAGACAACCACTCTGGTATAGGAAGTGGATCTGTAAATACGTCAGACCCCCTGGGGACTACCTGCTACCCTATATACAGCAGCGTATAGCTTATCTTTATGGATCTCTGCAAGTGTGATGATGGGAGAGGATTAAAGAGGGTCTCCACGGAGTCTATCCCCCTCCGCTTACTTCCACTGAGGTTTTGTATGCTGGTTCCATTCCTGGGTCACATGATTGGCACCAACAATCTACCCCCAAGTCGCTCCGCTTCTTTCGTCCTCTACTGTGTTCCCTGCTAGTTACCTGTACTATGGGGGCTGGCTGAATGTGTTTTTAATAGAAATACAGCCCCCAAAGTACAGGTAACTAGTGGTGAACATTGGAAAAGAGGCCGACTGATTCAGGGGTTGAAGGCTGGTTACGATCCTGGAGTCCCTGGATTTGTCATCTGCAAAACCCCAGAGGAAGTGAGTGATGGCAGACTCCCTGGAGAATCCCTTCAGCAGCACTTAGGTAGGGGCTACACAGTGAAACCCAGCCAAAGATTGCTTTGTCACCCTGTAACACTACAAGTAAGTGAGTGCGCTCGTATCCGCTACATTACTTGTGGTGTTACAGGGTGACTATAAGCATCATGGCCTGAATTGCCTTGTATCCCCAGCCTTAAATCTGATCTTTATAAATCCAATATTATACTAAATAGCGATTGGTGAACATAAAGGTTCTCCTTAGTGCATACAATGTCACCCGGTACTACCAAAAAGCCAAGTTTTTACATTTTTAATTCCTCCCACCACTAATATGGCCCTATAACCTGCGCTGTTAGCGATAGTCTGTGTGTGTGTGCAAGGTATGCAAGACCAAACCTCGTGGACTGAGCCTCTAACACTGATAGACAGGAGGACTCGCGTCTCAGACCACCCCCCATGAGACCCATCAGCAGTCCTGGTGCTCCAGCGGCCGCTTCATTCAGTCCTAAAAAGAGAAACGTGCATCAGAAATGGATCCGTAGCTAATAATATAACAAGTAGAATAGGTTAGTGTATACAATGGTGCTTGAAAGTTTGTGAACCCTTCAGTATTTTCTATGCTTATCTACTTCGGTGCAGATCTGAACCAAATCAAACAAATAGAGTCAAAAATGTCAGTCTGTCAGGAACGCCCCTCCTCACAGTAGCATCTATTGCGCTGTACTGTCAGAGGGGGCGTTCCTTGCCACCCAGCCATGATGTTGAGTGGTGAGGAACGCCCCATCCCTCTCCTCACAGTACTTGTCCATAGATGAGCACTGGGGGAGGCACTGCTGTGAGGAAGGCCGTTCCTGACAGACTGTCAGGAACGCCCTTCTGACAGTGAAAGCTACAGTACTGACACCAATAGCTCTTCACCTGGGCACAGGACGGGAAAGCAGATAGCGTACTGAATTCAGCGCACTATTGGCTTTCTAGCGGTATATTAAACTATATGTGCCCCAGGAGGTGAAAGGTCCTCTTTAAACAAAAGTCTGATCTTCACAACACGTCACCCCATTGGGAACACACTCCATTTGTCTGCCAATCCTAAAGGTTCACATACTTTTAGCACAGACAGATATGTGTAGATATTGGATTGTGTTCTAGAAATATATGACTAGGTCCGATATTTTGATTTGTTGGTTTGTTTGTTTTTTGGGGGGTTTTCCACACAAATTTTAAAAAATAGATAATCTTTTTGAGCATTAGGTAAAACTCCTGCAGAAATATAGTAAACTCTGAGGGGTTCACAAACTTTCAAGCACTGGTGTAAATAGAACAAGTAGTACTATGTGCACCCTGAGCCTCGCCACCATGCTACACCAGTACACGGCCATTACTAAGATCAAACACTTGACTGATCCCCTTACTCGTTTGGACGTTAGTCGCCGCTCTACGACGATGGTCTGCGTTCCTGACGTTGAAGCCTTCGTGTCCTTATAGTCAGAGAGCAGTCGGAGGATGGGGTAATGGTTACTGTACCTGTAACAGAAAGAAGGACAGTTAGTCTTATGTACAAGGTTTAGCCCTAAACTACTTAACTCATTGAATTGTACCCTGACTTATACTCCAGTCACAGCCAGAGCTGAGGGGCCTCACTACCATACTGAGGCAGGGGCAGAGGTAACATTAAAGTAAATGCGATCAGAGCACAGTCACTTGGACGGATACCAAAGAGCACCTGACATTTACTATGGTGTAAAGCACATGAGATATACTCACTTTCTGGTTATGACCTCCTGGGTGACGCTGGTGGAGTCTTTCTGTTGGCGCAGTCTAAAAAGCTCCTAAGGGGAAGTAATAACATAGAGATCAGTCAGGAGGGTCCGCTCAGATCATAGGCATGGGGTGTAGGATTAAAGGGGGTCAGCAGTCCTGGTGCTCCAGATTGTAGAAATGCTTAGATAATCCTAGGATAACTACTGGCTGCCAGCAGGGGGTTTTGGCCACTTTTACCCCCCCCACTGTGAATGCAGCCACAGGAAAACACCCCCTTTCTTATGATCCTTGGGGTTGTCAGTCATCAGAAATCCATTTACTATCCTATGGGCAGAGCACAGGTAACCCCTTTATCTTGTGATGACTTTTTGAAGACTTTCCAGCACATATAAACCGTAGAGTGGCCCTTTAACCCCATGACCTCTGAGAGGAGAGCCGGACCCCTCTCCACAGTAGGACTTACCTCCTGCTGCCTCCTGATTAGGGAGTCTCTTTCCTCCAGGGAGGAGATCAGCTCCTGCAGCTTCATCTGTAAATCGCTGCTACTTCCTTCCCGAGCAATGACATCATGCTGGAACCTGGAGATCTGGGCCTGGAATACATAACACATCCGTATATCAGCGGCGGAGCCTTCATCCTCATCACACTAATGACATCTGTCTATAAAGTAAAAGAGAGGATTTCCCAATTCTGTAAAATCTCAGCCAAGAGACCTGGAACTAGAAAACCACATAATCTGCCCCTGCCCTGGAGTTCATTACAGGCAGCCAGTAGGTGGAATTGGGTCCTACAAATTAACCGCTTCCCGCCGATGGCATTTTTTGATTTTCGTTTTTCATTTTTGACTCCCCTCCTTCTAAACCCCATAACTTTTTTATTTCTCCGCTCCCAGAGCCATATGAGGTCTTAATTTTTGCGGGACAATTTTTTCTTCATGATGCCACCATTAATTATTCTATATAATGTACTGGGAAGCAGGAAAAAAATTCAGAATGGGGTGGATTTGAAGAAAAAATGCATTTCTGCGACTTTCTTACGGGCTTTGGTTTTACGGCGTTCACTGTGCAGCCAAAATAACATGTCCCCTATATTCTGTGTTTCGGTACGGTTCCAGGGATACCAAATTTATATGGTTTTATTTACATTTTGACCCCTAAAAAAAATTCCAAAACGGTGTTAAAATTTTTTTTTTCTAAAAGTCGCCATATTCCGACGGCCGTAACTTTTTTTTATACATAGGTGTACGGGGATGCATAGGGCGTCTTTTTTTGCGGGGCCGGGTGTACTTTTTAGTTCTACCATTTTCGGGAAATGTTATTGCTTTGATCACTTTTTATTCAAATTTTTATCAGAATTAAAACAGTGAAAAAACGGCGGTTTGGCACTTTTGACTATTTTTCCTGCTACGGCGTTTACCGAACAGGAAAAATATTTTTATAGATTTGTAGAGCGGGTGATTTCGGACGCGGGGATACCTAACATGTATATGTTTCACAGTTTCTAACTACTTTTATATGTGTTCTAGGGAAAGGGGGGTGATTTGAACTTTTAATACTTTTTATATTTTTTTTTACTTTTTTTTTTTGCATTTATTAGACCCCCTAGGGGTGTTGAACCCCAGGGGGTCTGATCACTAATGCAATGCATTACAATGCTAATGCATTGCAATGCATTTCAAAAAATCATCATCTCTTTTGCAGGCTGTATACACCAGCCTGCAAAAGAGAGAATTTGCAGACTGGCTGGGAGCCCTTAACAAGGCTCCCGGCTGTCATGGCAACGCGGGGTTGGCCCTGGAGCATGCTCCAGGAGCCGGCGATCCTTGCCAAAATGGCGGCGCCCATGCGCCGCCGGGAAGATGGCGCCTCCGGCGCCTTTGACAGCAGCGCCGGAGGGGTTAATGCCTCCGATCGGTCCGGGGACTGATCGGAGGCATTAGAGCCGGTTGTCTACTGCTTAAAGCGGGCGGTCGCCATAGTTACAGACCCGACACGCGCCGTACTATTACGGCGCATGTCGGGAAGGGGTTAGATACACTGTTTATATCTTGTACTTCATGAGATGTAGCCACTAGGTGGCCCTGTTTTACAGATGACTTGGTACACTGCTTACATACTGGATTTCATGAGATGCAGCTTTATAGAAGACCAGGTATGTTGCTTATCACTTGAATTTCATCAGATGCAGCAACTAGGTGGCGCTGTTCTATAGAAAACTTAGTAGCTGCAACTTGTAAACTCCAGAATGGAAGCAGTGTAGCAAGTTGTGCTGCTCAGTAGAAGAGCTAATTATATCCTATAGTTTATGAGATGGATCCATTAGGCGGGGCTGTTATATAGGGCCATATTATATAGTGCACCTGGTCTACTATAGATGTGTAACTTGCAGGGTGAGGATTTTACCGAGCGAATCAGTTCACACAAGTGCTGAGACTATAATACATAGGACACACATTGAATCCTTCAGACTCACCCTTAAAGCTCGGATCTCCTTGTCCTTCTCATCTCGGAGGCTGTCAATCATGTCCTTGTACTGTCTGGTGATCTCGTCTGTCTTAGTCTGGAGCATGGGGCTGGAGATGGTTTCTGTGACCTGAGGAAGAAAAAGGAAAGGACTAAATACAGTATGTCCATTGCTATAAGAAGTCTGACCTTGATGTCAAACCTATAGCAAAACTATTATATCCAGATCTCATGGCCCACCTGTACACGCAGGTTCTTGTTCTCCTGCTGCAGAGCATTCTTGGCGTACTCCAGCTCCTTTAAGCGATACTCTCGGTCACTCTCTGCATTGCGCAGGGCTAGCATACTGTCCTCCATGCCGCGCAGCTTCATCTGACCATCTTTTATTTCTTGCTGAATAAACAAAACAAGTCACTAGACATATTTACAGATGCAGCAGAGCCGAGAGTGTTGCACAGGGCTGCAGGTAACATGCACCACACTGATCACAGCACACACATTATCTGAAACCCATGAGATCTATCTAGATCCAAGGATATCAGCTGCTAGTGACAGTGCCCATGTTCCTCGTGCGTCTCAGAGTTCACTATATCTAGGTTACCATGATCCATACCTGCTGCTGGCGATTCTTTTCCCGCAGAGAAGCCAAAATGGTCTCAAACTCCTTGATCTGCTCGTCCTTGAAGGTCAGGTCTCTCTCCAGGCTTTTCTTGTCAAGTTCTAATTTCTGCAAAAGAAAGCGATTGATAATTATCATTGTATTTGTTTTATCAGTAACAACATTGTAACACATGGAGTTATCCAGGCAGGGGTGAGGCTAAGCACTGGCAACATTGTAATACAGGGGGCTCATCTAGGCAGGGGCGACGCTAAAAAGTAGCAACATTATAACACATGGGGTTATCCAGGTGGGAGGAGGCCATGCAATAGCAACATTGTAACACATGGAGTCATCCAGGCAGGGGCAAGGCTTAGCTTATAAAAAAAAAAAACCAAACCAAAACATTACTAAACACACTTCCCTTCTAAACCTTAATTTCCCCACTGTGGGACTATTAAAGGATTATCTTATCTTATTTTATATTCTGTATGTATAAATATTCACATTATTTGTCCATCTTTGTCATCTTTTCTCAAGACTCTACAGATGTAGCTAGGCTTGTTGGTGCCCACTCTGACAACCAGCACCGACCCTCAACTAGGCCCCTGCTTTAAGCATCTCCTCATATGTTTTAGGCTTCAGAACCCCCCCCATCTGCCACCACTGAGCCCACATTTATACTTATTCTATTTATCTATGTCTTTTATGTGTAGTACAGACATTACAGCTTCGTTGAGTCTTACATTTAAATCATTCTGTAAATGTCCCAGTTCCTCCCGCAGGCTGCTGAAGGTAGATAACACTAGCCTCATAGACTTGTCCGAAGTCTGTCGCATCTGGGGGCAAGAAAATATAATGTGATTAATCAATACAGCACCCAAATAATGAGAGGGGATCAGTACAGTGTCAATATACAGAGAGGGGATCAGTACAGCGCCTATATACAGAAAGGGGATCAGTACAGCGCCTATATACAGAGAGGGGATCAGTACAGCGCCTATATACAGAGAGGGGATCAGTACAGCGCCTATATACAGAGAGGGGATCAGTACAGTGCCCATATACAGAGAGAGGATCAGTACAGCGACTATATACAGAGAGAGGATCAGTACAGCGACTATATACAGAGAGGGGATCAGTACAGCGCCTATATACAGAGAGGGGATCAATATAAATATCAGTACAGCGCCTTTATATTCAGAGGAGATCACTTTAAACTACAATGTAACTGATCAATCACAATGTAGCGACAAGTTGATAAATGTCAGTGGCGCCCTCGTCTGACCTGGAGGAGGTAGCGGATCTGCTGCTTGGTGAGTTCAGAGACTCCTTTAGGAATCAGCGATTCGATATCCTCTTCAGACTGTAAGGAAGAAAAGCATATGAGTATCTACATATCTGTGATCAGTGTCCGGCATCATCAGAGACCGAGCCTGTCACTATTCCTTTCCTCATCTCTTATGTTACATAAGGTTATCTAAGACTGATACATTGTAACAAACCATCAGCAGTGAGAAGAATTAATTCAAGAGTGATTTGGAGTTTCAGGATACGAAGAGGAAAGATCCAGAGATCTTATAAATGCTGAGAAAATGGACACAGACTCTACTAGAATGTTACAGGACAGTTTCTGTTACTTTGTGTCGGGCACCACACTTGTTACAATTGTAGCACAGTTAATAGAGTTCAGAGATGGAGTTACCGATTCTGACGGTTTCCTGAAAAACAAAACAAAACAAAAAAAGGTTACAATCTCCAGTGGCGTTGTCGATACATCGATTGAAACAATACAAATGGGGACAGAGGAGGGCGGAGCTTACCTGGCGCCAATCTTCTCCACGTGCTGCAGCAAACAGCTGTACAGGTCATTGTTCTTCCTGCTCAGCTCAGCCAACAGCTCGCCAAAATAACGTGCGTCCAGCTGCTCCGGGCCGGAACTGATGCTGCTGCGGGTCTGGAAGGACATAAGAGGGCAGGAGGCGGTGAACTGAGCGATATGGACAAAGACCAGAACCAGCAACGGAGGCCTAGGAGCTGCAAGGGCACGTCAACTCATCTGCATGCCTAATAGCCACCTTTATATTACCAATACAGGGTGGTCTCTCCCTCTACAAGGGGCATACATTGCATTAAGTTGTACCCTCCCCTCCCCCCCACCTCTCTTCTACTGTCACCTCTGTGCCAGTTTTCACTGTAGCGCTAGTATTTTGTTCATAAAGGAAAGCTGAACATAGCAAATTACTCAATGGCCTTATTAATGGGGCTCAATGATTCTTCTTGGCCTAGAGCTACACAATGACATGTTGCAGGACATATGTGTAGTCATAGTCTTATGTCATGTGATCAAAAATCGCAAACATTGCAATGTATCTCTCCGGTATGGCATTGAGACTACAACGTGGCTCAGAAAATACAATACATGCTGGATTGTGGTCGCGACAGGTCTGCAATGACCAGAGAGATAGTCACACAACTGGCTTTTTTTATTTTGATCATAGACTTCAATGGAAGTTTCCTGGAAAATGTCTAATACCTGACAATGAAGTCACAGACGTATCGGATGCAACTTCTATAAAAGCCTATGGTAAAAAGTTGCATGAAACATCTTCATGGCCAGATACAGTTTCATTCTTGTCTGGTGAATTGCTCTGCCCATGTGCTGACTAGTTCTGGCATTCCACCTAAGAACCAGGAAGCTCTGGCTGAATAAAACTGCAGATCCGTATAGACATAACATCGGTAACAAAATCCAGCGACGGCGGCAAAACGCCCGCGAACGTCTTAGTCTGGTGTGACTCAGGCAGTTTCATTGTGGACTCAGGGATGTTCAGTGACTCCCCGGGGCCGCACCTTCCCTCACGTTGGGACTTGTTCACATGCAGGAGATGAACAGCTTCATGGGAACTTAATTAGTTTAGGAAGATTTCAGCTGACGCAGGAAGATCCGGGATCTCCGCCTGGCACATACTACTGTCTACATGTATGTAAAAATCTGTATAGATCTGTGCTTAAAGCTTCAGCACTCTAGGAAAAGACACATAATGAGAGTGTGCTGATCCCTCAAGGATTTCAAGAACACTGCCTGCTGTCACTGAATGAGAACAGTGCTGAAACTGCCCTGGACTGTTTGTTACAATGTATCAGTGCAGACAATCCTCTGCAGCATAAATCTCATATTTCTTAACTGCACTGATACATTGTAACAAGATGCTCGGCTATGTGATCAGGATTAAGCCAGGATGGATTTTAAGGGATTGTCAAAGAAGTATTTTCAGGGGTTCCAAGTTGGTTCAGACCCTGACCCCGCCAAGTCGCTCCTCTTCTATGTGCTATAGTAAAGCCAGGTGCACAATCGGGGTCGGAACCACTAGGGACACAAGAATAAACAGACTCTTTGGACAACCCCTTTAGTCGCTCCTCCTACCACAGTACTGATAACTCTCCCCAGTGCACCAAAGTGACCCATGACCCCAAAGATACTACTGCACCACAAGAGGCTCCGTACCTGTTCAGAGTTCTGCACCGTCACCTTCTGCTCAGATATCAGGTCCTGTATGGAGAGGAACAACCATCAACAAGAGGAAGAAGAGGAGAAACTACTACTCCCAGCATGCTGGACCCTTCTATGGATGTCAGAAGGAAACCGATCACATGTATCATTCACAAGTACAGGAGGTGTCATGGCCGCACTCACCTCGGTGGACTGGACGGAGACCTTCCTGTGGCTGCTCAGGTCACTCACTTGGTCACTTATTGAGGAAACGCTCGTCCCTCGTATCACCTGACGTTCCTGGAAAGACACGTATCTAGTTAAGGCGACACCAATCCCACTTAATGCCCCACCTGTGTAGGTGATAAAGAGTAACTGCAGGGTGTGAACACTTATGCAACTGGCTTGTAGGAGTTGTAGCTTCATTTTTTTCACAATTTTGGGCAGAGAAATAAAATAAATAGAACAACAACAAAAAACAACTACTGCAGGTCAGGCAACTGACAGTCTGACAACTATTACTGGACCGGTACTTGATAGTTCGTCAACCATTGCTGGTCCTGCACCTGACAGTCCCACAACCATTGCTGGTCCTGCACCTGACAGTCCCACAGCCATTGCTGGTCCGGTACTTGACAGTCTGACAACTATTGCTGATACAGCAGCCAATCTACACATAGAGGTTGCAGAACTGGACAATGGCTAGACAGTAGGACCAGACTTATAGATGGGATTCTCCCAACATCCTGCCCTATAGGCAGGTGTCAGTATTTTGCGCCGGATTCTCCGACCTTTACTGTACATGTACATATGGCAGCAGGGTGGACTTTTACACCATTTATACTCCAGCGTGTGGGCGTATTGTGTATCCTGCAGATGCCAGACTATCCATATAACATACAGCAGGTGCTGGTCTTAGTTTAGGGTTTATCTCTCAGTCGTCCTAATCTTGGCAGTATGAACACGACTTCCCATCATGAAAGCAGAATCCTCAGATAATAAGCAATCCCGCCCCCGGTGCGGAGGGGCAGAGCAGCTCTACTTGGCAGGAACCTTGGGAATTATTAATTAAGAGGCTGCTTACAGATGGAGCTTTGTGCTGGGATGAGGAGGCGCCTGGGGGAGATGCGGCTCCATCACCTGGTGTCCCGGACTCCCTCAGGACCTGACTCATTCCATCAACACAAACACAAGTCTAAGAATTCCTACTGCAGTCCTTATACTGCCTCGCATTATATTCATTCACTACCTGTCATTCAATGCAAGAGACAAATCTGCTGCAACCTGACATCACTGAGAGCAAGAACCATGAAGATAATCCTTGCTGCTGTCATGGGGCCCGTCCCATCTCTTCTCTATGTGTAATGCACAGGTAAGAGCTGGACACGGACAAGATCTTACAGGTGCTGATAGGAGGTGGGAATTCCTACACATTCACAGGATCTTTGCTTGCTATCAATGAATGGATGACTTCATCTGTAATATCTCTGCTTGCTGGAAGTGATGGTGATAAACTGAAGCAAAGTAGACCAAGGAACCACAGAAAGGTTTACTATCCAAAGTGTCAGCCTCATATATGGAAGACTGGAGGACAGCGACAGCATATCCATAGGGGGTGCCATAAATGTGGCCAGGTGTCCACAGGTACCAGACGTCAGTCCTAGATCCCTATTCTGACTACTGCTATGGCTGCAGTGAATGAAGAGGAGGGCACATATGGAGCTCTACAGTCACGTCATCCCACATGTAGAGAGCCGGTCATATGCAATCACTCCCCCCCCCCACTCACCAGGGGTCAGAGCACCACATTCTGTAAATAGAATCAGTCATATGTTTATGGCACATGATGGTTGTGTTGTATTAAAGGGGTACTCCGAGATATCCACAGGATTAAGTAATTGGGCTGTTCTATCACCGCACTGTATTGTATGGCTCTATACACTGTAACCGTGGCCCCAGGGAACTGTATACCAAGCTGTACCACCTGGCGTCCGCGGCCTCGCACTCACCTCAGGGGCCGCCATCTCTACTCTGCGGATGGTCTTCTCATAGATGACATTATTGCTCGGGATGTAGTTAACGCCTTTTATGTAGTTCTGTAAACAGAATTAGAATTATTACTGCTTTGGTTGTATCTACAGTAGAGATGAGTGAATAGTATTTGATCAAATACCTCGCTCCCATAGGAATGCGTGTAAACGGCCAAACACCAAGGGGTTAAGTGCAGTGAATATTTGGTGCGCTTAACCCCTTGGTGTTCGACCGCATTCCTACGGGACCGACGTATGCGATCGAATACTATTCGCTCAACACTAATCAACAGCAATATATACACTGGTTAGTCACAAGATTAAAACCATCTGCCTAGTACTGTGTGGCTCCCTGATCCATGGGGCCAACTCTGCACATGTGCTCTGCTAGCCTGTAAGATGCTTGGTGCACCCCTAGGAGGCGCCTTTGTCACCTGATAAGTAGTGTTACCTGCAAGTGGTCTTACGCTAGGTTCACACTTGCATTGTGGTTCCAAATGCTTCAGTGAAATGACAGACGTGACTAGATCCTGAAGGACCCCAATGACTATAACGTGTTGGTGAGGTTACATAGGACCGCCGGTGACTTCTATTCTATTACATAGGACTGCAGGAAACCTCTGTAACCTGTATTACCTGTATTCTGCTGTGATACATAAAAGGATACTAACAACTCTACCTCTGCTACATCAGCTTATCCAATTACACCTACAGGCCTAACACAGACATCAATAATAGAATCACCAACCTGTTCTGGATTCTGTACTATGTATCTGCGCACGGTCTCCTGAGGATACGTCTGGATTTCCTGAAAATGGTATGAAAAACTGATAAGTAACATATCAATCACACAAATATAAACCTACAAATCCTTCATCACTACTCATAACTGACCCTAAAATATTAGGATTATAGAAATTATATTCTTGTACGTAGGAGCAGTATTATAGTAGTTATATTCTTATACATAGGAGTAGTATTATAGTAGTTATATTCTTGTACATAGGAGCAGTATTATAGTAATTATATTCTTGTACATAGGAGTAGTATTATAGTAGTTATATTCTTGTACATAGGGGCAGTATTATAGTAGTTATATTCTTATACATAGGAGTAGTATTATAGTAGTTATATTCTTGTACATAGGAGCAGTATTATAGTAGTTATATACTTGTACATAGGAACAGTATTATAGTAGTTATATTCTTGTACATAGGAGCAGTATTATAGTAGTTATATTCTTATACATAGGAGTAGTATTATAGTAGTTATATTCTTGTACATAGGAGCAGTATTATAGTAGTTATATTCTTGTACATAGGAGTAGTATTATAGTAGTTATATTCTTGTACATAGGGGGCAGTATTATAGTAGTTATATTCTTGTACATAGGAGCAGGATTATAGTAGTTATATTCTTGTACATAGGAGTAGTATTATAGTAGTTATATTCTTGTACATAGGGGCAGTATTATAGTAGTTATATTCTTGTACATAGGGGCAGTATTATAGTAGTTATATTCCTGTACATAGGAGCAGTATTATAGTAGTTATATTCTTGTACATAGGGGGCAGTATTATAGTAGTTATAGTCTTGTACATAGGGGCAGTATTATAGTAGTTATATTCTTGTACATAGGAGTAGTATTATAGTAGTTATATTCTTGTACATAAGAGCAGTATTATATTAGTTATATTCTTTTACATAGGAGCAGTAGTGGTTATATTCTTTCTAAGCAGATATCACTTTCCTGCTATACTTAGCTCTGGTCAGTAGGGGGTGGTACAGAGCTCTTTTTACAGCAGGCAGTAGCAGGGAGGTGCAGATATTACACTTGCCTGGTAAAATCCTCATTATTTTGATGAAGTAGGCACTTAGTATTTGGCTGGGTCCTGAGGGTTTACTATATGAGATCATCAGGATCAGTCTTGGGTTTGTTAGTGTCAGGATGGAGATCAGTGAAGTCCCACAACCCTGTACATTACAGTGTGACTGGCGCTGTAACCTGTGGGACTCTGTAATGTTACATCAGTCATCCTAGATCTGGGACCTGCAGGAGAGTTGCTGCCTCCTCTTCCTCCTCCGTCTTCTGCACGGAGTTATTGTATCGCGGCTTTCGGCGTTCTTACTGTTGTTCTTTGACACTCCTAACACCTCAAGCTGGTGACACTGCCCAGAGCGGAGATATTACATTGCACGTTGAGAAAGAAGATACCTGAATGGACCTCCTAGGGGGTAAGGAATGTAAGTTCAGGCCTGGGGGTAAAGTTCCCCTTCCCAGAATGGGTGATCTTGGTGGACTTTTAGCAGCCAATATAATGAAGTATTATTAATATGAGCTCAGACTTGTAATAAGAATCTAAACTACAGTCCCCATCACTGTGTATTACGCCTCCTGTCATCTGTGCTCAGTATTAATTTACTAATAACCACCGGCCTGAAAGAATGTGACATTCCTGCAATAACTGGGAGTCACTGGTCTGACTGGTTCTTAGAGAACAGATCAGTTCATGACAATGGGCAGAATGATCTGGGCCTAAGCCACATGTGCAGTGAGGACCAGTCAGGTATGGAACTACAACCCCCAGCATGCCAAGACCATTGACTGATCTACTGGCCTTCATATGCTTTCTTTCTCTTTTGTAATTTTCCTCCACGGCACCCAAAACTATAGCTGGCCAAGCAGTAAGGACCTAAAACCTTCCCCCTCCCTATAAGGATCTAGGTCAGTTTGGAGAAGTTGCAATATAAGGTTCAGTTTCTTGGATTGTAACATCTTGTCTGATACTCCAGTCACACCCAGAGCTGCAGTCCATGATGCATTGTCACTCAGGCAGACTTAGTATTGGACTAGTGTACACTGCTTGGAAGAAACACTGCATCTCTCACAATGCAATGCAGCAGACCCTCCACTTTTTGGATACTTTTTGGGTTAAATACCACGTTATCGTACCGTTTCAGGGTTTTGGACGATGTACCGTCGTATTGTTCCCTGTGTGTACGGAGCCTGGATCTCCTGAAAGAAAAATATTCTGTATTATAAGTCTGAAAATAATAATAATAATAATAAATATATATACACAAACACACAGTCTAAAAACTGCATCTTAAAGACCAGGAGCAGCCTGCAGAGCTGTTGGATCCCTATATGTACATGTACTTGACACCCCACCACACGTCTGATCCCATACACCCGCTGTAGGACTCACCTGCACCTGCTCCGGGTTCTGCACTATGTATCTTCTGATGGTCCCTTGTGTGTAGGGGCCCGGAGACTGCACTTCCTGCAAAAAACCCACAATGATCAGAATTCCCATCTTTCTTCAATTTGGATACAATATAAAGAAATCAGACAAATTAAATCAGCTTCATTTTTGTCCTGTTGGCCATATGGGCTCTCATGAGACATAGCTATAACGGATGCAGAGGTAGTAATTGCTACCAAGTCCTGGAGCCTCAGGGGGCCCAAAGGCCTGTCCATAATATATGAAAACACCAGTATTACAGATAGCACATGGTAAGTGGGGGCCACATGAGTTTCAAGTTACAGCTCTGTTTCTGTCCTTTTCCTTTGCTTAAAAGGGGTTATCCAGTTTGTAGTAGCGATGTCTTATCCTTAGGGTAGACGTCAATATTACATCTGCAGGGGTAGGACACCCAGGACCCCAGAGATCACCTATACAGAGGCTGCAAAGCTCTTGGTATTGTGTACATTTAGGGAGTCACAATCATCACTTTCTGTACAAACTGTTGGTACTGCAGCACTGTCCCTTTGGAGTCACCTGTCCTACAGTCAGCCTCTCCCCTCCTGACATGGCTGATAACAGATAGTAATAGATTGTACTCACCTGTCCTACAGTCAGCCTCTCCCCTCCTGACATGGCTGATAACAGATAGTAATAGATTGTACTCACCTGTCCTACAGTCAGCCTCTCCCCTCCTGACATGGCTGATAACAGATAGTAATAGATTGTATTCACCTGTCCTACAGTCGGCCTCTCCCCTCCTGACATGGCTGATAACAGATAGTAATAGATTGTATTCACCTCTCCTACAGTCGGCCTCTCCCCTCCTGACATGGCTGATAACAGATAGTAATAGATTGTATTCACCTCTCCTACAGTCAGCCTCTCCCCTCCTGACATGGCTGATAACAGATAGTAATAGATTGTATTCACCTCTCCTACAGTCAGCCTCTCCCCTCCTGACATGGCTGATAACAGATAGTAATAGATTGTATTCACCTCTCCTACAGTCGGCCTCTCCCCTCCTGACATGGCTGATAACAGATAGTAATAGATTGTATTCACCTCTCCTACAGTCGGCCTCTCCCCTCCTGACATGGCTGATAACAGATAGTAATAGATTGTATTCACCTCTCCTACAGTCGGCCTCTCCCCTCCTGACATGGCTGATAACAGATAGTAATAGATTGTATTCACCTGTCCTACAGTCAGCCTCTCCTCTCCTGACATGGCTGATAACAGATAGTAATAGATTGTATTCACCTGTCCTACAGTCAGCCTCTCCCCTCCTGACATGGCTGATAACAGATAGTAATAGATTGTATTCACCTGTCCTACAGTCAGCCTCTCCCCTCCTGACATGGCTGATAGCAGATAGTAATAGATTGTATTCACCTGTCCTACAGTCAGCCTCTCCCCTCCTGACATGGCTGATAACAGATAGTAATAGATTGTATTCACCTGTCCTACAGTCAGCCTCTCCCCTCCTGATATGGCTGATAACAGATAGTAATAGATTGTATTCACCTGTCCTACAGTCAGCCTCTCCCCTCCTGACATGGCTGATAACAGATAGTAATAGATTGTATTCACCTCTTCTACAGTCAGCCTCTCCCCTCCTGACATGGTTGATAACAGATAGTAATAGATTGTATTCACCTGTCCTACAGTCAGCCTCTCCCCTCCTGACATGGCTGATAACAGATAGTAATAGATTGTATTCACCTGTCCTACAGTCAGCCTCTCCTCTCCTGAGATGGCTGATAGCAGATAGTAATAGATTGTATTCACCTGTCCTACAGTCGGCCTGATCAAGATGAGAATAGCTATAATACCCCACACCCTCACTACACACACACACACATATATATATATATATATATACACACACACATCATGGCGGTGCACGTTCTTGAAGTTACTGGTAAGCGCTTCCTGATACAGTAAATCCTCTGTAAGGAGTTGGATCAGTTCTCTCAGTGTAAACATCCAGACCAAACACAAGAACTCCTCAACCTGCTCTGACAAGGAGGACGGCCCGAGGCCAAGTGGATCCTTATAAGATGTCACAGCGGCCAGGCCGAGAAGTGTGAACACAGTGTAAACAAACAGTTCAGCATGTTTCCTGGTGTACGGACATCTCATAGAGCGTCTACAAAACGTCACTAAGACAGCGGGTGTTATCAAATATTATATGATATTATTACGCATCTTATCAAATGTTATATTATTATTATCATCATTATCAGGAGCTTCTTAAGTTTCCCCCTTAGTCGGTGACTGTCATCATTGAATAACATGAATATTTCTTGTCAGCGGTGTCCTGAGGGCTCAGTCACTACACGTTATGGCCTGTGCTATGGCTGCTTATTGCTCCCGTATTGTCAGGACAACTCCCCCCATCCTCCAGGACATGATGATTTACACAAATGACACAAACACCGAGGACATGTCATTCATTCAGGTCAAAGTTAAGAGCAAACACCAGAAACCGCCATCATTTATTCAGTGAATCTCAGACTCGGATTCTGCCATTTCTGTAACTGGAAAAGCTGGGTGACATCCAATATGGCCGCCATTACAGCTCGGATTAGGAGTTACTTCCCAGCTTTCCCAGACTCCTGAATGCCAGATCTGTCTGATGATATAGGGATGAGGGAGCAAATTATAGATTCACAACTAAAGGATTTTATTAAAATTGACAAGTCATTTTTGCAATGCTATCACAGCTGAGGATTTGTTACAATGAATCAGTCCAGAAGCAGAAATGATAAGTAAATAGCCGTCCTCCGCACTGATGCATTGTAACAAACCATCAGCTCCGGAAATGAACAGGTCTATGCAGAGACCAGGAAAATAATGAGGAATTTGAAAGGAAACCCGTCACATGGAAAATGTTGATCAATGTCCAAGTCCTGTCACTGACTGACAGCTATCTGTATACAAAGTCATGGGGGAAGTCTGTCAGTCACTGAAAGGAACACAACACAGAAAGAACAGAGATTACAATGGATAAATGACAGGTCATACATTACTATCTACTCAGCTCCTCCTGCTCTATATCCTGCAGATAGGACACTATATACAATCTGTTCCTCCTGCTCTATAACCTGCACATATGACACTATGTACAATCTGCTCCTCCTGCTATATAACCTGCACATAGGACACTATATACAATCTGCTCCTCCTGCTCTATAACCTGCAGAGAGGACACTATATACAATCTGCTCCTCCTGCTCTATAAACTGCAGATAGGACACTATATACAATCTGCTCCTCCTGCTCTATAAACTGCAGATAGGACACTATATACAATCTGCTCCTCCTGCTCTATAACCTGCAGATAGGACACTATGTACAATCCGCTCCTCCTACTCTATAACCTGTAGATAGGACACTATGTACAATCCGCTCCTCCTGCTCTATAAGCTGCAGATAGGACACTATATACAATCTGCTCCTCCTGCTCTATATCCTGCAGATAGGACACTATATACAATCTGCTCCTCCTGCTCTATAAACTGCAGATAGGACACTATATACAATCTGCTCCTCCTGCTCTATAACCTGCAGATAGGATACTATATACAATCTGCTCCTCCTGCTCTATAACCTGCAGATAGGACACTATGTACAATCCGCTCCTCCTACTCTATAACCTGTAGATAGGACACTATGTACAATCTGCTCCTCCTGCTCTATAAGCTGCAGATAGGACACTATATACAATCTGCTCCTCCTGCTCTATAACCTGTAGATAGGACACTATATACAATGTGCTCCTCCTGCTCTATATCCTGTAGATAGGACACTATGTACAATCTGCTCCTCCTGCTCTATAACCTGCAGATAGGAGACTATATACAATCTGCTCCTCCTGCTCTATAACCTGCAGATAGGACACTATATACAATCTGCTCCTCCTGCTCTACAGTCATGGCCAAAAGTTTTGAGAATGATACAAATATTAATTTTTACAAAGTCTACTGCTTCAGTTTTCCTAATGGCAATTTGCATATACTCCAGAATGTTATAGAGAGTGATCAGCTTAACAGCAATTACTTGCAAAGTCAATATTTGCCTAGAAAATGAACTTTATCCCCCAAAACACATTTCAACATAATTGCAGCCCTGCCTTAAAAGAACCAGCTAACATCGTTTCAGTGATTGCTCCATTAACACAGGTGTGGGTGTTGATGAGGACAGGGCTGGAGATCTATCTGTCATGATTAAGAATGACGCCACTGGACACTTTAAAAGGAGGCTGGTGCTTGGCATCATTGTTTCTCTTCTGTTAACCATGGTTATCTCTAAAGAAACACGTGCAGTCATCATTGCACTGCACAAAAATGGCCTAACAGGGAAGAGTATCGCAGCTAGAAAGATTGCACCTCAGTCAACAATCTATCGCATCATCAAGAACTTCAAGGAGAGAGGTTCCATTGTTGGCAAAAAGGCTCCAGGGTGCCCAAGAAAGACCAGCAAGCGCCAGGACTGTCTCTTAAAAGTGTTTCAGCTGCGGGATCAGGCTACCAGCAGTGCAGAGCTTGCTCAGGAATGGCAGCAGGCAGGTGTGAATGCATCTGTACGCACTGTGAGGTGGGGACTCTTGGAGCAAGGCCTGGTCTCAAGGAGGGCAGCAAAGAAGCCACTTCTCTCCAGAAAAAACATCAGGGACAGATTGATATTCTGCAAAAGGTACAGGGAGTGGACTGCTGAGGACTGGGGTAAAGTCATTTTCTCTGATGAATCCCCTTTTCGATTGTTTGGGACATCTGGAAAACAGCTTATTCGGAGAAGACGAGGTGAGCGCTACCACCAGTCTTGTCTCATGCCAACTGTAAAGCATCCGGAAACCATTCATGCGTGGGGTTGCTTCTCAGCCAAGGGAATCGGCTCTCTCACAGTCTTGCCTAAAAACATAGCCATTAATAAAGAATGGTACCAGAATGTCCTCCAAGATCAACTTCTCCCAACCGTCCAAGAGCAGTTTGGCGATCAACAATGCCTTTTCCAGCATGATGGAGCACCTTGCCATAAAGCAAAGGTGATAACTAAATGGCTCAGGGAACAAAACATAGAGATTTTGGGTCCATGGTCTGGAAACTCCCCAGATCTTAATCCCATTGAGAACTTGTGGTCAATCATCAAGAGACGGGTGGACAAACAAAAACCTACAAATTCTGACAAAATGCAAGTATTGATTGTGTAAGAATGGACTGCTATCAGTCAGGATTTGGTCCAGAAGTTGATTGAGAGCATGCCAGGGAGAATTGCAGAGGTCCTGAAGAAGAAGGGTCAACACTGCAAATATTGACTTGCTGCATTAACTCATTCTAACTGTCAATATAAGCTTTTGTTACTCATAATATGATTGCAATTCTATTTCTGTATGTGATAAAAACATCTGACAAACACACAGAAAAACCAGAGGGCAGCAGATCATGTGAAAATATAATATTTGTGTCATTCTCAAAACTGTTGGCCATGACTGTACAATCTGCTCCTCCTGCTCTATAAACTGCAGATAGGACACTATGTACAATCTGCTCCTCCTGAAATATATCCTGCAGATTGCACATAGTGTCCTATTTGCTCCTCCTGCTCTATAACCTGCAGATAGGACACTATGTACAATCTGCTCCTCCTGCTCTATAACCTGCAGATAGGACACTATGTACAATCTGCTCCTCCTGCTCTATAGCCTGCAGATAGGACACTATGTACAATCTGCTCCTCCTGCTCTATAACCTGCAGATAGGACACTATGTACAATCTGCTCTATAACCTGCAGATAGGACACTATGTACAATCTGCTCCTCCTGCTCTATAACCTGCAGATAGGACACTATGTACAATCTGCTCCTCCTGCTCTATATCCTGCAGATAGGACACTATGTACAATCTGCTCCTCCTGCTCTATAACCTGCAGATAGGACACTATGTACAATCTGCTCCTCCTGCTCTATAACCTGCAGATAGGACACTATATACAATCTGCTCCTCCTGCAGATAGGACACTATGTAGAATCTGCCCTTCCTGCTCTATAACCTGCAGATAGGACACTATGTACAATCTGCTCCTCCTGCTCTATAACCTGCAGATAGGACACTATGTACAATCTGCTCCTCCTGCTCTATAACCTGCAGATAGGACACTATGTACAATCTGCTCCTCCTGCTCTATAACCTGTATATAGGACACTATATACAATCTGCTCCTCCTGCTCTATAACCTGCAGATAGGACACTATATACAATCTGCTCCTCCTGCTCTATAACCTGCAGATAGGACACTATATACAATCTGCTCCTCCTGCTCTATATCCTGCAGATAGGACACTATGTACAATCTGCTCCTCCTGCTCTATAACCTGCAGATAGGACACTATATACAATCTGTTCCTCCTGCTCTATAACCTGCAGATAGGACACTATATACAATCTGCTCCTCCTGCTCTATAACCTGCAGATAGGACACTATATACAATCTGCTCCTCCTGCTCTATAACTTGCAGATAGGACACTATATACAACCTGCTCCTCCTGCTCTATAACCTGCAGATAGGACACTATATACAATCTGTTCCTCCTGCTCTATAACCTGCAGATAGGACACTATATACAATCTGCTCCTCCTGCTCTATAACCTGCAGATAGGACACTATATACAATCTGCTCCTCCTGCTCTATAACTTGCAGATAGGACACTATGTACAATGTGCTCTGCTCCTCCTGCTCTATAACTTGCAGATAGGACACTATGTACAATCTGCTCCTCCTGCTCTATATCCTGTAGATAGGACACTATATACAATCTGCTCCTCCTGCTCTATAACCTGCAGATAGGACACTATATACAATATATTCCGCCACTCCTGCTCTTTAACTTGACTGATTTGGCAACATTATTGACTCCCCTCCCTTTCCCAGACGTAAGTGTTCTCACCCTGTAAAAATCTAAAACCTTCAACCTGAAACATCAGATGAAGCTTCACGCTGTGGTAACGTATAGATCATCAGGCACATGTGACATACTGAGGCCACACGCCAAATATTCCAGCGGTCAGGACTAGGCCGAGAGTGTGAACATCTTATCAGTGGCTATTGGATATACCCAGCCCCGGGACCGACCCCAACATGACAACCATCTGACCATACCTAGGTATGTCTGTCCTGCAGATGATGGAGTTGAGCATTACACAACGCAACGCAGAGAGTGAGTGAAAGGAACTTAAGCCTGCACCAGGCAATACTGGGAATATTTTATATTCTATGAAAGGTGTGAAAATGTAGGCCACTATTTTCTTTTCATTGATGGAAGACAGTAACACGTGACTGCAAGGTCAGACTACACAGAGATTGTTTGTAGTCTGTTACTATAGAGATATACACACCTGCATTGGGATTCTAGTCTGAAATTACAATGGTGGGAAACCCTTCTAGGACAGGGCGCAGGTGTATCATCCCTTTAAATCACTCCAATCTGTTTTATAGGACACTCCATCCATTCTACCACATGTTTTGTTCTTCGGCAACAAAGAGACAGAACATCTACGAGGGCCTGAGCTGCCGAGCAACCAAGGGTCCCGGCCCAGGAATCCCTGCAAGGAATAGAAATTATCCTGAAGACCTCGCCAGTCACTTCCAGAAATGTCACAAAAAACCTTCCGGCTGCAACGGGTCAGAGTGTCAGCTCTTCTGCTAATAGGATCCCATCACCATATTCTGTAGAATGTCTCGCCTGTATCTGCACTGGATGAAATGTTACTCACATAGCAATTCCCTCCAATTGTGACTGCTCACCGATCTGGTCCATGTTAGTTGTGTCATGTGCCACAGAGATCTCCTCCTGCAAAAGCACTGATGCTAGGGGAGAATGAGACACCTCATATAGGCACAACATGGAGGGCACAGGCAACGGCACCTCATAGAGATACAACATGAAGGCCCATGACAGTGGCACCTCATAGAGGAACAACATGAAGGCCCAAGACAGTGGCACCTCATAGAGGAACAACATGAAGGCCCAAGACAGAGGCACCTCATAGAGGCACAACATGAAGGCCCCAGACAGAGGCACCTCATAGAGGCACAACATGAAGGCCCCAGACAGAGGCACCTCATAGAGGCACAACATGAAGGCCCCAGACAGAGGCACCTCATTGAGGAACAACATGAAGGCCCAAGACAGTGGCACCTCATAGAGGCACAACATGAAGGCCCCAGACAGAGGCACCTCATAGAGGCACAACATGAAGGCCCCAGACAGAGGCACCTCATTGAGGAACAACATGAAGGCCCAAGACAGTGGCACCTCATAGAGGAACAACATGAAGGCCCAAGACAGAGGCACCTCATTGAGGAACAACATGGAGGCCCAAGACAGCGGCACCTCATTGAGGAACAACATGGAGGCCCCAGGCAGCGGCACCTCATAGAGACACAAAATGGAGGCCCCAGACAGCGGCACCTCATAGAGACACAACATGGAGGCCCCAGACAGCGGCACCTCATTGAGGAACAACATGGAGGCCCCAGACAGCGGCACCTCATTGAGGAACAACATGGAGGCCCCAGGCAGCGGCACCTCATAGAGACACAACATGGAGGCCCCAGGCAGCGGCACCTCATAGAGACACAAAATGGAGGCCCCAGACAGCGGCACCTCATAGAGACACAACATGGAGGCCCCAGGCAGCGGCACCTCATAGAGACACAAAATGGAGGCCCCAGACAGCGGCACCTCATAGAGACACAACATGGAGGCCCCAGACAGCGGCACCTCATTGAGGAACAACATGGAGGCCCCAGACAGCGGCACCTCATAGAGGCACAACATGGAGGCCCCAGACAGCGGCACCTCATAGAGGCACAACATGGAGGCCCCAGACAGCGGCACCTCATAGAGGCACAACATGGAGGCCCCATGGCACCTCATATAGGCCCTACGGTTCCCCATTATCTACTTTCCACACACTGGACATCATTACGCTCTAAAATTACTAAATTAAAACATTTAGAAAGAAAGGATCTGTCAATAGCAACTTGTTGGTGGTTTCCATGTACAGATTATATATAAAGCAAAGTAAATAAACAGTGGCTGAATGTTACAGGTGATGAGTATGGAGCCAGTATCAGAGGTGGAGACCATCAGTATGACTGTGAGCTGCACGTGGGGATCAGACAGGAAACTGCTGAATCATGAAGAGCCAGGATTTATTTTTAGCTTAAAGACACCCAAAAATCCTGAGAGGCCGGGGAGTCAGCCCTGACATAAGCCGCCCTTTTATTAGAGAATTACAGTATTGTCAGGATAATTATCAGGTGCGACGTCTTCAGCCCCGGCACAAAACAGGAAAATGCAGACTAAGAGGTGACTAAACCGTACGGGATGCAGGGCTAATAATGGAGATCATTCATCTGCAAATAAAACCTAATGCACAGAGCCGGGGAGACTCCCCAAAAGTCTACACACCCAGACAGGGGTGTCACCAGAAGCTCCGGGGCCCCTCTGTAGCAGGGCCCCACCTGCTATGTGCTATGGATAATACTACAAGCAATGTCACCCCAGCTCAGATTCGGGGCCTGTATATAGAAGATAAGAAGAGCAGGGACCGACGGAGAACTCTGGTCATTATGTCGGCTACAAAGTAGGAAAGTCACAGAGGAAGGAGGATGATGAAGGAGAAGAGCAGCTCTACAAGGAGATCATCACAGCAAATCCTTCTCTTCTACTAATCCTGGGCCACACCATGCCTGACTCCATTCATCTCCAGAGCTGCACTCATAATTCTACTGTGACATCATTTCTTATCCTCCAGTCACATCCCCAGCTGCAGTCTTCTGCTGTTATATCTTATCATATAGACATTCCGATCCAGAGCTGCATTCACAATTCTGCTGTTTCACAATAGTCATGTCTTATACTCCCATTACATCCAGAGCTGCAGTTACAATTCTAGTGCTACATCATATGTTATACTGCATTCACATCCAGACCCACACTCATAATTATACTGTTGCATGAGTCCCCCTGCGAACTTCCGGTTGGCACATGCGCAATGGAAGGGCGGCAAGAAGACTTCCTGTTCCTTAGTGAATTAACCAGGGCTGGGTATGTACTTCAGGGTATGGTCCTCGGGTTACGACGAGCCTGCTGCAGAACCTCATTTTCTGAATGGTATACAGTGTATAGCATTCGGCAAATGAAGGCTGATTGTGTAGCAGGCTCGTCCTTGCTACGAGCAGGTAAGTATGCTGTTACCAGTTGACTTTTTCTCATTGAAATGAATAGACCAGCGTTGATTGGCCAGTTGCCAGTGATTTGGCCAATCAACGCTGGTTCTGCCAGAGGCTCGTCTGAGGAGGCGGAGTCTAACATCGGACTATTCATTCCAATGAGAAAAACTCTTGCCTGCCCGTAAGCAAGGACGTGCCTGCTGCAGAATCAGTGTTCATTTGCCGAATGCTATACATATATATAGCATTCGGCAAATGAATATATATACTGTATAGCATTTAGCAAATGAGGTTCTGCAGCAGGCTCGTCGTAACCACGAAACAGTATGCCTATACCCCTGCTAGACATGGCAAACTCTCAAAACCGGAAAGAGATCTTCGACCGGAAATAGGAAGGGCGGGACTTAATCCTTTGTTATTGTTGTCAAAGGGGGACTCATGTATACTCCAATTACATCCAAAGCTGCATCTACAGTCCTCTTCTGTTATTTTCTGTTCACACTGTGCACTTGGTTCTGGTTCTTTTCAGCCGCCCTGTCTTCTACTTAAGGTTCTGTACAGTCCCATAAGGCAGCCATATAGGCTGTCACCCAGCTTTCCTAGAGGCAGAAGCAATATTCGTTGAAGGGTTTCTTAGTTAGCACTTTTCTTCTTTAGAGGGATTTCTATTTTGGGGGGATTTTTTTCTCTTTATTCTGCTGTTGAGAAACGTTTTAAGACCAAAAACAAAACCACAGCGGAGATAAATCTTTGTGCAGAGGGAAGGCGGGAGAGAAGGATTGTCTGGTGCAGGACTCCTTCCAGCTGGCGCCCCAGGGTCACCTGACCCCAATGTGTTGAACATTCCAGAGGTCAGACCTGGAGGTAGTGCCCGCAGCTTCCCATCCCCCTCATGTAGCAACAAACATTAAGGGATACACACAGATACTGAGCTGTATACACAGGGAGGGGGTGGGGGGGGGGTGGATGTCCTAGGTTATAGTGGGGAAGAGGGTCCTGAGCTGTATACTCTGGAATATATACACCAGAAGGTCTTACTCTAAACACACTGGCCTGGCTGATAAATGCTACGACCTTATTCACACGGTCTTGTGCAGTTTCTGTTTGCATGTACATGTTAAGTAGAAGCTTTCCCAGCACAATACAATGTGAACGAAGCCTTAGTAGGCTCCTGGCTACCAGTGCAACATCTGTACCTGGTGCCATCACCAAAGTTCCAATGACATCACCTGTTGCAATATACAGTGACATCACGCTGTATAGAATCCAGGAGCACAGCTATAGGGGGTGCAGAGGTAGCAATACCAGCCCCAGGGGGGCCAAAACGCAATATAACCTAGGAAGACACCAGTATTATAGATAACACAGGGTTTTGGGTGCCCCATGAAACCCTAACAGGGTGTAAATGATGAAGGCAAATAAAACTTGTGGTCAGGGACACTCTGGTGACAAATATAAGTTCTCAGTTTAGCCGCCGCCATGAATCTTCCACTCCTGCGATGATTTTAGGAGACACTTCTAAGAAGGATGCCAGAACTTCCTGTACTATAATATACCTGCACCGATACATTGTAGCAAAATATCTGGATACAGAGATGTTTCTGCAGCAGTGATTGATCTGAACTGATACATTGTAACAACATCTGTCTGTAAGGGTTTCCAGTCTCTGGATATGGTCGCTCAGTGGCAGCAAGTAGAGATCTTGAAGATGGTCAGGAAACAAATATTATAGTGAGCCCTATATGGGACAGTGTCCACAATATCTGTAAAGCGCTACGGAATATGATGGCACTATATGGAGAAATAATACCGCACTCACAACTAACACAAACCAGGGAGTCTGCTCCAATACACTCCTGGTGATGTCATTCACTGCCATAGATGACATCACAGATCTCCTGTATACATTATAACACTACTCATAATCTGCTGATGTGCCAGTGCTCAGTGCTGCCCCCTCAGAGCCGCTGTTCTCCTGTGGAGGTGCAGGTGTCTCCAGAATAGGGGTTCAGCTCCAGGCTCTGATTCCATCTCATATAAGCAGAAGTTTTGTTAATCATCTACAGGTCGTGGCGGGAGATCCCTGTGGACTCTGGACCCAACGTTCACCTCGTAACAGGACTGCGCGGAAACGTATGTAAAAGGGGCGTCAACCAGACAGTGACGAATAAACACCCCGAGTGGGGACGACCGCCACAGACATAAGCTGAATACAAGGGTGACGTGCTGGACCTCAGCGGCAAGTGCAGTCATCATTCTCCATATACAGCAAAGCGTGATGTCATCACTGATCATACAGAGCAACAGGTGATGTCATCATTCACCATCTACAGCAGCACATGATATCAGAATGTGATGCCATCATCTACAGGAACAAGTTTCCAAACTGTGAAGCCACCAGCTACACCAGGGTGTGATGACATCATCTACAGCAGCACATGATACCAGAACGTGATGTCACCATTTACATCAGGACATGATGTCACCATCTACAGCAACACGTTACCAAACTGTGACGCCACCAGCTACACCAGGGCGTGATGTCATCATCTACAACACTACATGATATCAGATCGTGATGTCATCACCTACAGCAACATGTCACTAGACCATGAAGCCACCATCTACACCAGAGCGTGAGGTCACCATCTACAACAATACATGATACCAGAGCATGATGTCACCATTGACACCAGGAGTGTGATGTCACCATTGACACCAGGAGTGTGATGTCACCATATACAACAATACATGATACCAGATTGTGATGTCACCATCTACACCAGGGCGTGATGTCACCAGCTACACCAGGGCGTGATGTCACCAGCTACAGCAGCCTGTTATGTCATCACCCACCCCTGACAGAGGGGGCAGCATTGCGTAGATTTACCTCCCTTTATCCCTCTCTCTCCACCCCGGATGTGATTGGGGATTAGTCGCTGGCACCAGGTATGACCAGGGCTTTCAGTCCACACCTCTGACACCTGGAATAAGTGACCCGCAGCCTCATACCACGAGCCCTCCATCACCTTGTTATCCACACCACCTTATGGGAGAATTCACAAGCTGCAGATTTGCTACAGAAATTTTTGTAGTTGGAAATCAATTCCTTTCCTCTGACTGGGGAAGTTATTTTAGCAAATGCATTGGTTACTGCAAGCCCTATTCATTATGTATGAATGGTCCCAGTAATCCTGCTTAGTGTGAACTGACCCCAAGACAAGCACAAAATCCTCACCCATCGCAGCTCTCGCCGGTCCATCTCCGCACCCTCTCGCACAGTCTACAGAGCCCAGACAGCGAAGCAGCCGATAACCTTCACACTCAGGAACCTCCAGTGAACAGACAGAGATCTCTAGAGAGTCGCCGCTCCAGAGATGGGCGCACCCAAGTCACCTACGACAAGCACGGAAGCTTCTTAAAGGGACAGGCCACCTCATAGAAAAGGTGAACCTAGGACCTCAGGGCTGCTGTATAAACTCCAACTCTGTCCACCACCTGGTATATCTGGAGCCTGCAGACCCCCAGCCACAGATATAGCAGGGTATGTATACCTTATATATGCCCCCTGTCACCTATACTGCCTCCATTACTAATCCCACAATCCTCTGCATTGCAGTGCCCCCTGTCTGTGAAGGGTTTGTAACAGTCTATCTCAACCTCCTAGTTCACGAATAGAATTTAAGAACAACAGTGAAGAATGACACATAGGAAAAGAAGCAGGAGAGAATGTGCAGGGGTGATTGTAAAGTAGCACAGCAATGCCATTCAGGGTGTTTGAAAAGCTGAATGATCCAATGTGAAATGACGGAACAGAATGGTAAAGGATTTCACCTGTAGCTTTCACAGTTTTCAGGTGCCAAAGACCTAACCTGATGGCGCCTCCAGTGGTCACTTGAACACATTACAACAAAACACGGTTGTATCTCTTTTGCTTGAGGCCAGAAAATTATAATGTAACAAACACTTTACTATTCAGCAGAGCCAAGAACACAACAACATCTACACTACAGCCTTATTACATACATCCTTATTATACATCAATACATCAATATTATATACATACTTACAATCCACATCTTTACTATTTACATCCCTACTATACACTTCCTTTCTACATACATCCTTACTATACTGTACATCATTACTATATACATCATTGCTATATGCATCCTTACTATGTACACTCTTACTATACACATCCTTACATTACATCTTTACTATATAGTACCACTAGGTCACTACTGAAGATCTGGTTACATAACAACAATGCCTGCTACAGGTCTGTTCACACCCTGCAATATCTTCATGGAAACACAGACAAAATACAACAGTGACAGCATCAACACATTATACTACACTATGCAAAACAGAATAGAGGAGCATATTGTAGTAGATGTCACCTGCAGTCCTATGTAACACTACAGATAACACAGTGATAACTCTCTATATACAGATAATGTAGTAGATGTCACCTGCAGTCCTATGTAACACCACAGATAACACAGTGATATCTCTCTGAGTACAGATAATGTAGTAGATGTCACCTGCAGTCCTATGTAACACCACAGATAACACAGTGATATCTCTCTGAGTACAGGTAATGTAGTAGATGTCACCTGCAGTCCTATGTAACACCACACATAACACAGTGATAACTCTCTGAGTACAGATAATGTAGTAGATGTCACCTGCAGTCCTATGTAACACCACAGATAACACAGTGATAACTCTCTGAGTACAGATAATGTAGTAGATGTCACCTGCAGTCCTATGTAACACCACAGATAACACAGTGATAACTCTCTGAGTACAGGTAATGTAGTAGATGTCACCTGCAGTCCTATGTAACACCACAGATAACACAGTGATATCTCTCTGAGTACAGATAATGTAGTAGATGTCACCTGCAGTCCTATGTAACACCACAGATAACACAGTGATAACTCTCTGAGTACAGATAATGTAGTAGATGTCACCTGCAGTCCTATGTAACACCACAGATAACACAGTGATAACTCTCTGAGTACAGATAATGTAGTAGATGTCACCTGCAGTCCTATGTAACACCACAGATAACACAGTGATAACTCTCTGAGTACAGATAATGTAGTAGATGTCACCTGCAGTCCTATGTAACACTACAGATAACACAGTGATAACTCTCTGAGTACAGGTAATGTAGTAGATGTCACCTGCAGTCCTATGTAACACCACAGATAACACAGTGATAACTCTCTGAGTACAGGTAATGTAGTAGATGTCACCTGCAGTCCTATGTAACACCACAGATAACACAGTGATAACTCTCTGAGTACAGGTAATGTAGTAGATGTCACCTGCAGTCCTATGTAACACTACAGATAACACAGTGATAACTCTCTGAGTACAAGTAATGTAGTAGATGTCACCTGCAGTCCTATGTAACACCACAGATAACACAGTGATAACTCTCTGAGTACAGGTAATGTAGTAGATGTCACCTGCAGTCCTACACTACAGATGTCTATAATACACAGACATGTAACACATCAGTATATAGGACATGTACATATAATAGCATTGAGGTCTCGATCAGGATCCCATAGAGATTGTACACACTGTAGATCTGTCACCGATCCAGTTAACCCTTTCATGCTTAATGTATCAGAAGCAGCAATTTAATAGCAGGCGTTTGTATGAACACAGGGGTCCCATATAGTGGGTACAATAAGTATAATGGGTTTGTTGCCCTTTTTTAGGACCACCCAGAATTGTGGCCCCTCTACTCTGGGGGCCCTTAGCATCTGCCAGTGACCTCTCTATGATGTAAAACCTTCAGGTAGACACAAAACATAAACAGCAGAGGACAGTAATAAGAAGCAGAGTTATCCCTGGAGACGTCCGGCCGCTGGAGGGTTAATCGCCTGTCTGGCTGCCGGGTACGTTGCTGACTCTGGGCGCGGCGCTTCGGTTTTGAACTGTGAAATGATCAAAGAGGGCGTGCATTCTGCGAAACAAATGAGAGGCCTGGAGTCTGCCTCTGCTATTTACTGTCAAATATATCACACCTGACAGATAGTACAACACATGGTAAGAAATCTGCCTCAAGTGTCAGTCTCTACTGTAGTTCTGGAATTCTATTCATGAACAGGAAGATCAGGATGTGCAGAACTACAGGTCCCACCTCAGGTGCAACTTAATCTCATATGAAGATGTTGCAGATAGATGTCCCTACTGACCGACCTACTATTTCTAATCACTACAAGTCCCAGCAAGTTCTCCCAATCAGTAGATCACAATACAGGGTCCCACTCACCTGGATCTGATGAACCTGCTGCTCAGGGGTCCAAACCATAGACTGGAGTCCAGAGCTTGGGGACATGGGGGACAGCGGGACCGTCTTGGTGATGGGACTGTAAGTTCTCACTCGCTCAATGAAGACGTTGTCCTTGTCTGTGGGGCTGCCATTCTCAGACACCCAGTAGCTGGAGGTGGACATCTCCGGTCCCGGGTCACACACGCACAACCTCTAAACCTGCAGATAAGACAGGTGTGAATATAGGGCAAGAGAAGCCGCAGCACAAGCACTGGACCTAAGATATAGCCTGCATGATGTAGTGTCACCACAGTCAGCAAAGAGACGGAGAGCAAATCCAATCTCCTCCTCAGACCCCGGGCAAAACAATCTGGTTCTTGTCTGGTTAAACCGTGTACGACACTCGTCGGGTCTTATATAATGTACAGCACCGTATACACCATATATACACTGAGATATGATACCTGCCGTGTCTTATATAATGTACTGCACTGTATACACCATATATACACTGAGATATAGGACATCTACCATGTCCTATATAATGTACAGCACAGTATACACCATATATACACTGAGGTCTGACACCTTCTGTGTCCTATATAATGTACAGCACTGTATACACTGAGGTCTGACACCTTCTGTGTCCTATATAATGTACAGCACTGTATACACTGAGGTCTGACACCTTCTGTGTCCTATATAATGTACAGCACTGTATACACTGAGGTCTGACACCTTCTGTGTCCTATATAATGTACAGCACTGTATACACCCTATATACACTGAGGTCTGACACCTTCTGTGTCCTATATAATGTACAGCACTGTATACACCCTATATACACTGAGGTCTGACACCTTCTGTGTCCTATATAATGTACAGCACTGTATACACCCTATATACACTGAGGTCTGACACCTTCTGTGTCTAATATAATGTACAGCACTGTATACACCATATATACACTGAGGTCTGACACCTTCTGTGTCCTATATAATGTACAGCACTGTATACACCATATATACACTGAGATATGATACCTGCCGTGTCTTATATAATGTACAGCACTGTATACACCATATATATACTGAGGTCTGACACCTGCCGTGTCTTATATAATGTACAGCACTGTATACACCATATATACACTGAGATATGATACCTGCCGTGTCTTATATAATGTACAGCACTGTATACACCATATATACACTGAGATATAGGACATCTGCCATGTCCTATATAATGTACAGCACAGTATACACCATATATACACTGAGGTCTGACACCTTCTGTGTCCTATATAATGTACAGCACTGTATACACCATATATACACTGAGGTCTGACACCTTCTGTGTCCTATATAATGTACAGCACTGTATACACCCTATATACACTGAGGTCTGACACCTTCTGTGTCTAATATAATGTACAGCACTGTATACACCATATATACACTGAGGTCTAACACCTTCCGTGTTTTATATAATATGCAGCACTGTATACACTATATATACACTGAGGTCTGACACCTGCCGTGTCTTATATAATGTGCAGCACTGTATACACCATATATACACAGTGAGATATGACACCTTCCGTGTGTTATATAATTTACCCTATATACACAGATATTTGATACCCCCTATGTATTCAATACTGGACACCCTGTACTGACAACCATCTCCTATGTAATATACGGTACTGTACACACTGAGATCTGACACTTGTCTTCTATATAATATACAATGCTATATACTCTTCCTGTATAATATAATATAATATAATATACAGTACCATATACACTGAGATCTATTATACAGGAAAAGTACTGTATATAGCACTGTATATTATATAGAAGACAAGTGTCAGATAATTATTATTATTATTATTGTTGTTTATTTATATAGCGCCATTAATTCCATGGTGCTTTACATTTGGGGGTTACATACAATACACAAAATATACAGGTAGATATAATACTAACAGTGATCGGCTGGCACAGTGGGGTAGAGGGCCCTGCCCGCGAGGGCTTACAATCTATGAGATCTCAGTGTATACAGCACTGTGTATTATGACACCCGTCTTCTATATAATATACAGCGCTGTATACATTGAGATCTGATACTGTCTGCTACATAGTATACAGTGCCGTATACATCGGGATCTCACACCCATCTGCTATATAGTGCACAGCGCTGTATACACTGAGATCTATTATGCAGAAAAAGTATATAGCACTGTATATTATATAGAAGACAAGTGTCAGATCTCAATGTATACAGCACTGTGTATTATGACACCCGTCTTCTATATAATATACAGCACTGTATACATTGAGATCTGACACCGTCGGCTACATAGTATACAGCGCTGTATACACCGGGATCTCTCACCCATCTGCTATATAGTGCACAGCGCTATATACACGGAGATCTGACACCATCTGCTACATAATATAAAACGTCATATACAGATCTGACACTTGTCTACTATATAATATACAGTGCTGTATAGACAACATATATTCATAATACAGACAGTCCTAGCCTAGTGCCTCTTAAAACATTATATTAAGAAACCCAGTGTGAACAGTTTCCAACAACAGGTGGGATGATAATCCTGCAGGACTTGGGCACGACATGGCGGCAGCGAGGCTGGCACTGAGGGCTATCTGATGCCTCCATTCATCGCCGGTGACAGGGCCACTGGGGCTGCACTACCTGTACTCAGACCACATGATAATGATGACATCACTGGCTGATGACATCACAGATCACCCCCAGGACCTGTATAGTGCCCCCAGCAATGCCCACTGCTACTACCCTTCTGTTATTACATCACTATTCCCTACACAAGCTGCAAGATACAATATGCAACTTTATGCATGAGAGAAAAGAGCCCCCATGTATGAAGCCAGCCCCCTCCCCATATATACAGGCAGCAGCCCCCCTCGCCATATATCTATATAGCCAGCAGCCCCCCTCCCCATATATACAGGCAGCAGCCCCCCTCGCCATATATATATAGCCAGCAGCCCCCCTCTCCATATATACAGGCAGCAGCCCCCCCTCCCCATATATACAGGCAGCAGCCCCCCTCTCCATATATACAGGCAGCAGCCCCCCCTCCCCATATATACAGGCAGCAGCCCGCAGTACCTGCAGACAGACTCTCCTCTTCCCTGGGCTCTGTACACACTGTGACTTCCAGTTGTCTGCTCAGTGTTTGGCCGGAGCTCTCACACCCCCTCCCCGGGCTGCTATAGGCTGAGGGCCCCGTCACACAGGGCAGGGGGCGGGGGCCACACTCTGTACAGGGTGACGTGCACACAGGTGTGTTACCTGCGGCTCCGCCTCCAGCACCCTGTACACACACAGCGGATGACGGCCCCGGAACGCAGCACAATCTGCAGGTTATGTGCCGGGTCCTAGAGCAGAAACACCTCAGGGGCCCTCACAGTGCCAGGGGCCACAGCCACCTATCTCACATGAGAACGTGCAAAATCGCAGAAAGGTGTGGAGAGTAAGCAGAGAGCAGTGTAGGGTGTTATTCACACTCTGATGCGTCCCGCCCCTACCCATGGGCATACTTTAGGTGCGGTACTGCAATACTAGAGTAATGTACGAGAGGTATGTTCACATGCAGCAGATTGTGTTGCAAAAACCTATGTCCTGCATTCAAAACAAACATTCATATGAATGGAACTGATTTCTGCAAAAAGTATGCCCTGTGTGAACACAGCCTAAGACTGAGCTCTGCAGGGTGTAATGGTGAGCTGGGGGCAGATAGTGTGCCAACTAATGACACCCCAAAATACTGAAGAGGGGGCGCAGAGGTCAGATCAGGTACTGCAGAGCGGGGCCCAATCATATGACCAAGTTCTACCACAGTATAAAGGAGGGCGCTGTCTGCTGTATTCTCTGTATTAGCTGATAGCTGGGGGTGTCAGGATTCAGATCCCCCCCATATGATATACCTGATGACTAGTCCATAGGATATTCTAATTGTTAGGCTGTGTATCTAATCCTATCATGTGTGATACTGACTGCTGAGCTGTGTATCTAATCCTATCATATGTGATACTGTCTGCTGAGCTGTGTATCTAATCCTATCCTGTGTGATACTGTCTGCTGAGCTGTGTATCTAATCCTATCCTGTGTGATACTGTCTGCTGAGCTGCTGTATCTAATCCTATCATGTGTGATACTGTCTGCTGAGCTGTGTATCTAATCCTATCCTGTGTGATACTGTCTGCTGAGCTGTGTATCTAATCCTATCCTGTGTGATACTGTCTGCTGAGCTGTGTATCTAATCCTATCCTGTGTGATACTGTCTGCTGAGCTGCTGTATCTAATCCTATCGTGTGTGATACTGTCTGCTGATCTGGGTATCTAATCACTTTTTATGTATGATACTAAATTCTGTATCTAATCCTATCGTGTCACGCTGTCTACTGGCTGCTCTGTGTAATCCTTTTATGTGTGATATGGTATACTGAGCTGCTGTATCTAATCCTGTAATGTGTAATACTGGGCGCTGCGCTGTTGCATCTAATTCTATCATGGGTGATTTTATCCATTAAGCTGCTGTATCTAACCTTATCATGTGTGATACTGTCTGATAAACTGTATCTAATCCTACCATATGTGATACTGTCTGCTGAGCTGTGTATCTAATCCTATCATATGTGATACTGTCTGCTGAGCTGTGTATCTAATCCTATCATATGTGATACTGTCTGCTGAGCTGTGTATCTAATCCTATCACAGAACCAGCAGACAGTATTACATAGACGTCCTGTACTGGGGGGGGGGGGGGGGGGGTCATACCTGGGGCCTCTCTTGATGTTTTCCTGGTGACTATTGGTGAGCAGATGTGACACTTACGTCTTTGCTGTTTTTTAGACAATGCAGTATTTGGAATGTCACAGATTTGCGGCCGTTGCCTTTTATGACTCTTCTCAGTGAGGTGTTTATCACTTTTATGTGGCTGATTCTCAGTTTGTCGCCTGTGGGGACATTGTGGTGGAAGCTGCAGCAGTCAGAGGGTTAATCCTCCCTTAAATAATGAATGGAGCTTGGAGCAAAAGAATATACAACCGCCCCTGGGCTGCCATATGAGCTTATTGTCCGACAGTCTGTCCATGGCGCACCTCCACCTGGGCGACAGTTCTGGACTCCTCCATGGGCCGGTGAGGAGGTGACCTGGGGGACATTTGCCCCCATACCGGACTCTATAGAACAGCAGACTGCAGTGTCAGAATTTGGTGACAGGTGCCCTTTAAGACCCAAACAGAAGCCCCAGAGTCGTCATCTTTTGCCCCCATCTCTAATATGTGTGTGACAACCTGTGCAGCCGCCATTACAGCCTCCACAGTAGTAAAGCTGGCTCATACACCCAATGGTGGTCTCATTGTCGCAACCGAAGCCTCAACATAACTGTCTTGTGCAATGATCTGCAGGACCTGCACAGGCAATGTCACATGACCATGGTCCTGGAAAAGATTGTCAGCTGCTGTATAAGTCTATGGGCAAAAGTCTGTATTCCTTTATTCTCTACTGGGGTGTTTTAGAGATGGTGATAGGTCTGTATGTATTTTGGGGTCTGAATTCATAGATTGATAGAACTCTGCATCACATTCTCCAGTCACCAGGAAAAATCTCTCACCTACTACACCTAATACAGATCGGATTTCTCTACTAGGGTTTACTGCACCTCTAGTGGTGGGTGTGGGTACTGCTGCTCTAGAAGGAGTCATAACACAAGGACTTCAGGTTCACAGACTTGTCCTCAGTATAAACAGCCTGGAGCCCTGTCCTGTCCCGCACTGAGCAGTGACTGGACACTGGAGAGGCCGCAGCTATAACATCTGGTCTGGTGACTTTGTCTGCCTGGTGCAATAATTTATGGCGTGTGAAAAATTTACAATATAACTGCGCGCCCCAAGGCAAAGGTGTCCTGAGTACTGTCATGTGTAGGACTGACTCGCCTACAGCAGCTCACCAAATCCCTAGATAGTACTACTGTATATGTCACGTCACCCCAGATACTACCTCTACCCCTCAATACTACCTGCACCCTCCACATATTACCTCCACCCCATATTATACCTAACCCCCCCAGATACTACCTCTACCCCTCAATACTACCTGCACCCTCCACATATTACCTCCACCCCATATTATACCTAACCCCCCCCAGATACTACCTCTACCCCTCAATACTACCTGCACCCTCCACATATTACCTCCACCCCCATATTATATGTCACCCCCAGATACTACCTCTACCCCTCAATACTACCTGCACCCTCCACATATTACCTCCACCCCATATTATACCTAACCCCCCCAGATACTACCTCTACCCCTCAATACTACCTGCACCCTCCACATATTACCTCCACCCCATATTATACCTAACCCCCCCAGATACTACCTCTACCCCTCAATACTACCTGCACCCTCCACATATTACCTCCACCCCATATTATACCTAACCCCCCCAGATACTACCTCTACCCCTCAATACTACCTGCACCCTCCACATATTACCTCCACCCCATATTATACCTAACCCCCCCCAGATACTACCTCTACCCCTCAATACTACCTGCACCCTCCACATATTACCTCCACCCCATATTATACCTAACCCCCCCAGATACTACCTCTACCCCTCAATACTACCTGCACCCTCCACATATTACCTCCACCCCCATATTATATGTCACCCCCAGATACTACCTCTACCCCTCAATACTACCTGCACCCTCCACATATTACCTCCACCCCATATTATACCTAACCCCCCCAGATACTACCTCTACCCCTCAATACTACCTGCACCCTCCACATATTACCTCCACCCCATATTATACCTAACCCCCCCAGATACTACCTCTACCCCTCAATACTACCTGCACCCTCCACATATTACCTCCACCCCATATTATATGTCACCCCCAGATACTACCTCTACCCCTCAATACTACCTGCACCCTCCACATATTACCTCCACCCCATATTATACCTAACCCCCCCAGATACTACCTCTACCCCTCAATACTACCTGCACCCTCCACATATTACCTCCACCCCATATTATACCTAACCCCCCCAGATACTACCTCTACCCCTCAATACTACCTGCACCCTCCACATATTACCTCCACCCCCATATTATATGTCACCCCCAGATACTACCTCTACCCCTCAATACTACCTGCACCCTCCACATATTACCTCCACCCCATATTATACCTACCCCCCCCCCCGATGCTACCTCTACCCCTCAATACTACTTGCACCCTCCTCATATTCCCTCTACCCCCATATTCTGCATCAACACCTCCCAGATACTACCTGTTCCCCTCAATACTACCTTCACCCCCAGATCTTACCAGTAACCTCCTTATTTTTGACCCCTACCCCCAGATTTCGTCCCCCTTCCCATTCTACCGTTCCCCTGACACCTACATTCTGCTTATACTTACTATTATGGTCACATGACACAAGGTAAAGTACAATTTAAGAATAATCCTAAACCTAGAACTCCACCTGCTTCAACCCCCACATGGATGACGTCAATCCTCATTCTTTACATACTTACATAGATTTTTTGGATAATTTGAGATGAAGAAAACCTGCAAGTTTTTTCTCCATGTGACACAAGGCAGCGACTCAAGACAAGATGGCGGCGCTTAGTAATCCTCAGTAAATGCAAACCATTAAGGGTCTGGAATCTTCTTGCTGGAGTCTTGCTGACATATCTGAGAGTTTGTTACATTGTATACAGTAACATTTTTGATCTGAAGACGGCAACAGCAAAAATCTCTCCCAAGGGCTCTGGGATCTCAGCTACACTGATACATTGTAACGAATCCTCAGCTGTGTGAGCAAAGTTCCATTGAAATAATGTCAGTTATCCTTTAAAGGGGCACCCCACCTTATAAAGTCATGGTGTATCACTAGGGGGGCCTACACAGATCCTGGTCTGCAGTCCTTGTCTAGTGTTGTGGCCCCTTCACTCTTTCCACACATGCCCCCTCTGGTTATGTAGAGAACTACAACACGATCCCATTCAAGTAAATGGAGTTATCTGAAAGCTATGCAGGAAAAAATAAGCCGGGGATACAGCGCTACTTTCAGGATCAGAGGGCGAGACGCTACCAGTCTTAAAGTGACAGCATATCTATGATGTATAAAATGGGACTACCCCTTTAAGGTATATATGACTATACGGTATATACTGGTTTCCCATGCCAGGTAATCCCCATGTGAGCTGGGTGTTCGTGTCTCCTCTTTAATCCACAGATGAGTTTTAGAGTCTAATTATTTTTATGCAATATATTTATGAGGAGCAGAAAAAAGTCTCATAAGACGTCTCCTCCTGCTCCAGAAATGGAGTCAAACAAGTTCTCGCATATGCCCCAGAGCCGGAGAGAAAGAATGAAACATGTGACATACATGGGCCCTGGAGACTGCACATATGTAGTACGACACCTAATGGTGGACACTGAGCCCCAAATGTGTCTCCTGCCCCGTGATGGACCCTGAAACATTACACGTACCATTCTATTATACAAGTCATGTGATACATCCCTCCATTATTGTTCAGGAGTCCTGTATACTGGTCGCCATATTGAGGTAGGGCTGTGTGATCAGCGGGATCTGACCCCAATAGTCATGAGCATGGGAGTTGTGTGCCCCCCTCCTTTTGAATAGGGTGGAGGTCGAGCCCGTGCAGGACACTGAATGAGAATTTATTGGATGACAGGTACAGTGGAGAGCAGTACAAGGCTATCTCCGGTAGTACCCCGCTCCATTGAAAATGAGTACACAGGATCCCCATTCTCATGACCAGCGGGGCTCCCTAAAGCACTTTGCTGATTTGTATATGGATAAAATACTGTATACTTTCATAAAAATGGAGCTGCAATGAGGAACATGAAAGACATCTTTGGAAAGTGTAGAAGCCGCCCTACAAGATACTGTCATTAGTCTGATACCGATTTTCTTGCTGACAATCTCCCTTTGCAAAATCACTGCATAGATTTGCCATTCAGGTGTCTTGGAAATCTGGATTTGTCATGGCAAGACAGAAGCCAGCTGTGCTGCAGTGCTCTGTGCTGCTGTTTATAAGCCTTCAGCTCACTCCACCCAAACCTAAGCTCAGGGAGTGCGGGCGATATATTGTAGATAATGTCAGTGCGATTATAAGTCACAGCCCTGTATACATTATGTAATCCTCTGCCAGACTTGTTCTATCCGCACCGTCAGTAAGTCTGTGATTTGAACATAAAGAGTATTATGAAGCAGCCAATCACAGCTCAGACCTCGGTGTGATCGCAGATTTAAAGGGGAAGTCCATTTGATCAGGACAACATAAGTGCAGCTCCGCCCCTTCTTCTATAGTACTTGAGATTTGTGGGGACAATATTTAAAGGGGAATTTCTCCTGCAGATACCAGAAAAGTCATAAGTGACCGGAGTGAGCTGGGACGTCTTAGGGAGCAGCCAGAGGAGTTGTGTGTTATCTGTAGAGGAGTTGTATCACCTATAGAGGACTTGTATGTCACCTGCAGACTTGTGTGTTGTACCTGTAGAGGACTTGTGTGTCACCTGTTGTTGTGTGTCACCTATAGAGGAGTTGTATCACCTATAGAGGAGTTGTATCACCTATAGAGGAGTTGTATCACCTATAGAGGACTTGTGTGTCACCTGTAGAGGAGTTGGGTGCCACCTATAGATAACTTGTGTGTGACCTGTAGTTGTGTGTCACCTGTAGAGGAGTTGTATCACCTGTAGAGGACTTGTGTGTCACCTGTTGTTGTGTGTCACCTGTAGAGGAGTTGTATCACCTGTAGAGGACTTGTGTGTCACCTGTTGTTGTGTGTCACCTGTAGAGGACTTGTGTGTCACCCGCACATCCAGGTTCTTCTCACTCGATACATTTGGAATGGACACATTTATTTCTCATTGTATCTGATGTCTCTGCAGATACAATGAGATTCCCTTGTGTCCATCTGTCAGCCGCAGCCTCCGCCCTCGCACAGAATATTGTGCCCCGGGTGACATCTCGCATATTCTCACCTTCATTCACTGCATTTTTCTTTAAAGTGAAATCTCACAGGAATTTTTTTTTTCTACTCAACTGATTGTTTTGTGTGAACTTGTTTCAGGGTGGAGCAGAGAAGACTAAATCCATGTACAAGTAATGATTTATTGGCCTACAAAAGCATAAGGATATATCCGAAGTGCCCCAGAGAGGAGAAGGGACCTGTCACCGACCTCTGACAACCCCCTCGCTCCTACTGACAACAGCTGATTCATGATAAATAATATACAACAGCTTCTGTGCCAGGGCCCCTATGACAACACTTACTACCCCTAAGGAAACTGAGTTGTATACATACATGGAACCTCCTACAAAGAACCGTCAAGATCTTTCTTTTGCTCAACTTGAAGTTGAAGTTCATTAAAATCTGCAATTTTCTTCTCATCAGATTATTAAGATATTAATGTAATGAAGCGGAGAATATTTGCTGCTCGTAAATCCAGTTTATAGGTAACACTTATAACCTCCGAGGAGTGGCTGCACATTAAGGCTTATTTGGTATTTCGCTCCTCGCTGCTGTTGTTGGATTCTTGCCCTTAAAATTAAATGAGGAGAAAATTCCTGCAAGAACTTGTCCAAAGTAACAAATCAGGAGACACAAGTAACACGAGCGAAGGAAACTGGAACAAGACAATAACACTTATCGGCCTCCGCCCTGCACAATGGGAGGCCGCAACCAACCAATCACAGGAGGCGAGGAGGGGAAAGCAGCCAATCACTGAGGGCATAGACCTGGAGATACCCAGGTTATACCAGGAGGGTCTATGTCACTATATACAAGGAGATGTATAACATATATTATTATTATTATTATTATTATTATTATTTATTTATATAGCACCATTAATTCCATGGTGCTTTACATTTGGGGGTTACACACAATACACAGAATATACAGGTAGATATAATACTAACAGTGACCGACTGGCACAGTGGGGCAGAGGGTCCTGCCCGCGAGGGCTTACAATCTATGGGGGAAGGGGGGTAGAGACAGAAGGAGAGGGGGGAGACTGTACAGATGGCAGTGCGGTGATAGTGTTATTGGAGGTTGTAGGCCTTCCTGAATAGGGGAGTCTTCAGGGCCTTCTTGAAGCCTCTGATTGTGGGGGTCAGTCTTATGTGTCTTGGTAAGGAGTTCCAGAGTATGGGGGATGCACGGGAGAAATCTTGGAGACGGTTGTGTGAGAAGCAGATGAGGGCAGAGCGGAGTAGGAGGTCATTGGAGGATCTGAGGTTACGTGTGGGCAGGTAGCGGGAGATGAGGTCAGAGATATATGGAGGGGACAGGTTGTGGATGGCTTTGTATGTTAGCGTTAGTAGCTTGAACTCAATTTGCTGGGCTATAGGTAGCCAGTGGAGGGACTGGCAGAGGGGAGCAGCCGATGAAGGTGGGGGGTGAGGTGGATTAAGCGAGCAGCACAGTTTAAGGTGGACTGGAGGGGGGCGAGGGTGTTAGCTGGGAATCCATGCAGAAGGGTGTTGCAGTAGTCTAGGCGGGAGATTATGAGGGCCTGGACGAGTATCTTGGTAGTTTCCGGGGTGAGGAAGGAGCGGATTCGATGGATGTTCTTGAGCTGGAGACGGCAGGAGGTGTTGAGGGTTTGAACGAGTGACTTGAAGGATAGGTCAGAGTCCAGGGTTACCCCAAGGCATCGGGCCTGTGGGACAGGGGTAAGTGTGGTTCCGTTAACTTTGATAGATGGGTCAGGTGGAGGGGCCATGTGGGGTGAAAATGATGAAGTCTGTTTTCTCCATGTTGAGTTTGAGAAAGCGGGAGGAGAGGAAGGAGGCTACGGCCGCTAAACAATCTGGAACTCTGGCCAGCAGGGAGGTAATGTCTGGTCCAGAGATGTATATTTGGGTGTCATCGGCATAGCAATGGTATTGAAAGCCATGGGATTCTATGAGTTGGCCCAGGCCAAGGGTGTAGATGGAGAACAGGAGGGGTCCTAGGACGGAGCCCTGGGGGACACCTACAGAGAGAGGGTGAGGTGAGGAGGTGGTGTGCGAGTGGGAGACGCTGAATGTGTGGTCGGTGAGGTATGAGGAGATCCAGGAATGGTCCAGGTCTGAGATACCAAGGGATGAGAGAATTTCTAACAGGAGGGAGTAGTCAACTGTGTCAAAGGCAGAGGAGAGGTCAAGGAGGAGGACAGAGTAATGGCGCTTGGCTTTGGCGGTTAGCAGGTCATTGGTGATTTTTGTTAGGGCAGTTTCAGTGGAGTGCCGGGGTCTGAAGCCTGACTGAAGTCTTTCAAAGAGCAGGTTGGATGAGAGATAGGAGGAGAGTTCGGAGTGGACGTGTTGCTCAAGAAGTTTTTAGGCGAACGGGAGCAGTGAGATGGGACGATAGTTGGCAGGAGAGGACGGGTCAAGGGACGGTTTCTTAACCACATGAGGACCGCCGTACGTAAATTTACGGCCTAATGTGCTGGTACCTAAAGACCGGACTATTGCCGAAATACGTCCGGCCTTTAGGTACCTTTCTGGCGGGGGGAGTGGTGCGGGGGGGACAGGGGTTAGGTGTTACTAACACCTAACCCCTTCCTCCATAACGTCCAGTCGGAACTGAGTCCGACTGGACGTGTTAACCCTTTCGATCGCGCCGTCAAACATCACGGCGCGATCGAAAGGGATCCGCCGATATTTGAAAGTGATCGGCATCCCCCGCGGCGAGATCAGGGGGTGCCGATGTCAGTAGAAGGTAGTCTGGGGTCTGGCCAGTGACCCCAGACTACCGGAGCCCCCACATACCTGGTGATCCTGCCAGGCGGTGGAGGAAGTGAGCGATGTGTCTCACTTCCTCTGCAGCTTACAGGACACGAGCAGGCTCATGTCCTGCTCGTGTCCTGTCTGCTACTGTGCTGAATCAGCTGATGCTTTCATCAAAGCATCAACTGATTCAAGTGTCCTAAAGGGACACATGAAAAAGTAAAAAAAAAAGTTTTAAGAAAAAAAAAAAGTGTATGAAAAAAGTAATAAAGTTCTAAAGTCCAAAAATCCCTTTTTTCTATACAAAATGAATTATATAAAAAAAAGCACTAAAAATTAAAAAAAGCAATGCATATTTGGTATCGCCGCGTCCGTAACAACCTGTACAATAAAACTGAAATAATATTTAATGTACACGGTGAACGTCGGGAAAAAAAGACGGAAAAAACTCGCCGGAAGTAATGATTTTTCGCCATCTCACCATACAAAATATGCTATAAAAAGTGATCAAAAAGTCATATGCATCCGACAACAGTACCAATAAAAAGCACAGGTTGTCCCGCAAAAAATAAGCCCTCAACCAACACTGTCAACCGAAAAATAAAAATGTTACGCCTCTTAGAAGATGCGATGCAAAAAACATTGATTTATGTCCCCAAATGTGTTTTTCCTCTGCAGAATTAGTAACACATAAAAAAATAATATAAATGAGGTATCGCCGTAACCGTACCGACCCGCAGAATAAAGGGAACATGTTACTTATACTGTACGCTGCATGGCGCAAAATTAAAAAAGTAAAACTCAATGCCAGGATTGATTTTTTTTTTTTTAAATCCAGCAAAAAAGGGTTAATAAAATGTATTCATAAAGATGTAGACACCCAAAAATGGTGTCATTACGAAATGCATCTCATCCCGCAAAGAATAAGCCCTTATATGGCCGTGTCACCAGAAAAATAAAGAAAATATAGCATCTCACAATGTGAAGACAAAAACCCTCAAAAATCGCCAAATTATTAGAATACAACTGGCGGCGTCAGGAAGGGAATATATAAGCTGTGCAAGCGAATATCAGGGGACACCCCAGATTTACAGCTTATGAGGGAACAGACACCAGAAGTGACCCCCAGAGTGACCCCCAGAGTGACTCCCCCAATCATAGGAGCTACTGGGACATAGTAGGGAATTTGGTGTTTGCAATGTCCTCCGCACAGCTTATATATTCCCTCTTCGCCATCCGCTGTGCAGTCACGTCCGGGATACTAATACTCACTACACCCCCTGATAAATTCTTTGAGGGGTGCAGTTTTCAAAATGGGGTCACTCCTGGTACCCCATGGAATCCACTTTTCTGGTACCTTACAGGCTCTACAAACATGACATGGCGTCCAGATACCAAACATCTGAATCTGTACTCCAAAAGCCGCATAGCGCTCCTTCCCTTCTGCACCCTGCTGTACGTCCAAACTGCAGTTTATGACACATGTATGACACATGTATGACACTGGTGTACCCCGGATAATGCACGTAATGTCATATGTGGGTATAAACTGATATTAGGGCACAGCCGGACACAGAAGGGAAGAAGGGTCATTTGGTTTTTGGAGCACAGACGGTTTGGTTTTTGGATGCCATGACACTTTTGTAGAGCTGAAACGCTAGTAAAGTGGAATCCCCTGATATGAGACGTTATTTTGGAAACTACACCCCTGAAGGATTTCTCCAGGGGTACAGAGAGCATTTTTAACCCCCAAGTGTTGCTATAACTTATTATCCATAAATGAATACGAAGCGGATTGTGAGAGGTGAAAATGACCATTTTTCCAGGAATACGTCCTTTCAGTGCGTAATATGTTGTGTCCACCTTGTATCAGAGATGAACGCTCTAAAAGCTGTTGTGCCTGGGATACCCGTTTAACAGTTTTTGGAGTGTCTCTGCTGACATAAGTCGGGCACAACATGTTGCACGCTGAAATGGCAAATCTGTAAAATTTTCATTTTTAACTTCTCTATCAGTTGCGATTTCATTTCTGGAAACTAAATAAATGCAACACTCAAGGGTTAAAAATTCTCGCTACACCACTTGATAAATCCCATCAGTGGGGTAGTGTCCAAAATAGGGTGACATGTCTGCGGATTCCACTTTATTGGCAATTCAGGGGCTTTGCAAAAGTGGCATGACGTCCAAAAACCAAACTGTGCTCCAAAAACCAAAATAGCGCTCCTTCCCTTCTGTCCCCGGCTGTGCCCAAACAGCCGATTCTACCCACATATTGGTATTAAGTCCGTTATCCGGGGTACACCAGTGTCATACATGTGGGCATACACTGCTATTTGGGTACCCAGCAGGGCGCAGATGTGAAGGAGCAATATGTGCTTTTGGAGTGCAGATTTAGATTCTTCGTTTTTGGACACCATGTCACATTTGCAGAGACCCTAAAATTGCCCCTACAAAATGGGGTCACTTCTTGGTGAATTCCAGTTTACTGGCACCTCCAGGGCTCTGCAAAAACAACATGGCACCCAGAAAGTCCCTCTAAATCTGTACCCCAAAAGCTAAAACGCACAGTGGTCCTTCCCTTCTGAGCCCTGCTGTGTGCCCAAGCAGCAGTTTACACCCACATATATAATTTTTTGACCCCCGGGATGGCCCCTTAATAGTTTTAGGAGTGCAGGTCTCTGACAACACAAAGTGGGTGCAACGTATTGGGCACCGAAATGGCATATTTTTAAAAATTTCAATTTTCATTTTGTACATTAAATTTTTGGGAAGCATTTTAGGCTCAAAATGATAATACCTCTTGATACATTCCTTGACAGGTGTAGTTTCTAAAATGGGGTCACTTTTGAGGGGTTTCCAGTGTATTGATACTTTAGGGGCTCTGCAAATGCGACATGGCCCCTGAAAACTATTCCAGCAACATCTGCCCTCCAAAATCCAAATAGCGCTCTTTCCATTCTGAGCCCCACCATGTACCCATACAGCAGATTATGGCCACATATGGGGTATTGCCGTGTTCAGAAGAAATTGTGTAACAAACTGTGGGGGGCTTTTAATTCTTAAACTATTTGCAAAATTAAAACTATGGCGCTAAATGGACGATTTATTGGGAAAAAAAGTAATTTTTCATTTTCACGTCCCAATGTTAATAAAATCTGTGAAACACCTGTGAGGCCAAAATACTCACTCTACCCCTAGACAAATTCTATGAGGGGTGTAGTTTCCAAAATGGGGTCACTTATAGGGGGTTTCCACTGTATTGGTACTTTAGGGGCTCTGCAAATGCAACATGGGACCTGAAAAATATTCCAGCAAAATCTGCCCTCCAAAAGCCAAATAGCCCTCTTTCCATTCTGAGCCCCGCCATGTTCCCATACAGCAGATTATGACCACATATGGGGCATTTCTGTGTTCAGGAGAATTTGTGTAACGAACTTTAGGGAGCTTTTTCTCCTTTATCCTCTTGTGAAAATTAAAAATTTGGGGCTAAATTGACAGTTTGTTGGAAAAAAAGTAATTTTTCATTTTCATGGCCCAATGTTAATAAAATCTGTGAAACAGCTGTAGGGTCAAAATGCTCACTCTACCCTTTAATATGTTCTGTGGGGGGTGTAGTTTCCCAAATGGGGTCACTTTTAGGGGGTTTCCACTGTATTGGTTCTCTAGGGGCTCTGCTAATGCGACATGGCACCTAAAAATAATTCCAGCAAAATCTGCCATCCAAAAGCAAAATAGCGCTCCTTCCATTCTGAGCCCCGCCATGTTCCCATACAGCAGATTATAGCCACATATGGGGTTTTGCCGTGTTCAGGAGAAATTGTTTAACAAACTGTGGGGGGCTTTTACTCCTTTAACCCCTTGTGAAAATGAAAACTTTGGAGATAAAGTGACATTTTAGTAATTTTTCATTTACACATCCCAATGTTAGTAAAATCTGTGAAACAACTGTAGGGTCTAAATGCTGACTATACCCCTTGATGAATTCTGTGAGGGGTGTGGATTCTAAAATGGGGTCACTTTTGGGGGGGTTTCCATTGTTTTGGTACTCTAGGGTCTCTGCAAATAAGGCATGGCGCCTGAAAATTATTCCAGCAAAATCTGCTGTTCAAACACCCAGTGTCCCTCCTTCCCTTCCATGCACTGCCGTGTGCCCAAAAGTCAGTTTATACCCACATGTGGGGTATTTCTGTGCACGGGAGAAATTGCACAATAAACTGTCAGATGCATTTTCTCCTTTAACCCTTTGTGAATGTGTTAATTTTGGGTCTAAATGAATGTATTAGTGAAAAAAAATGAAATGTCTAAATTTCACTGCCATATTATTTTTATTCTTATGAAATGCTTAAAGGGTTAACAAACATCCCAAATGCTGTTTTGAATAATTTGAGGGGTGCAGTTTTGAAAATGGGGTAATTTATGGGGGTTTCTATTATACAGGCCTTTATAATTACTTTCAGAACTGAAGTGGTCCCTAAAAAATTGGTTTGGAGAATTTTCTTGTAAATCTGGAAAATTGCTGTTACACTTGTAAGCCTTGTGACGTCCAAAATAAATTAAAAGACAATCAAAATATGATGCCAATATAAAGCAGAGATATGGGAGATAATATTTATTCATGTATTTGGATGGTATGACTATCTGCCTGAAAAGCAGATAATTTCACATTTTGAAAATTGCAATTTTTTTCAAATTTCCATCAAATTTCCTAGTTTTTTTATAAATAAATGCAAAAATATTGATTAGTGTTTACCACTAACATGAAGTATAATGTGTTACAAGAAAACAATCTCAAATTCATTTGTGTAAGTTAAAGCGTCTCAAAGTTATTGCCATTTAAAGTGACACATGTCAGTTTTGAAAAAAGAGGCCTGGTCTTTAACATACTTTTGGGCCTGGTCCTTAACCGGTTAAGTATAGGAGTGACAGTGGCGTGTACCAGCTGTACATATATAATTATATACAGTATATACCCAGGTTATACCAGCATGGTCCATATCACTATATACAAGTAGACTTATAATCTATACCATCTATACATATATAACTATATACAGGAGATACCCAGGTTATACCGGCAGTTCATATATGGATATGATGTACATAAACATAGTAGATCGGAAGATTAGACTCTTCTGTCACTAATGTAATTTCTTCAGAGAATGAATTATATAGGATTAGATTATAATCTCCCAGTCAGGAGCTGCACTGAATATTACAAGAGGTAAAGATGGAGGGAAAATAAACCATTAACACACCCAGGATATTATGCAGGAGCCAGGACACAGCAGGAGATGCCAAATTTATCAAGGGCTGGGTGTAGCGGCGTCCTCAGCTCACATAATAACTAAGACTCTGTGCAGCGGCCAAGAACAGAGCACAAAACAAATTATCCCCAGCACAAATCTCTGATTGTTTACACCACACAGGGATGAGTCCAGCCTGGCCGGCAAGATCAGCACATTCCTCTCCTGAAATACTCTGTGCTGCTGAGACCCTGCTCCATCTCCTATGTAGCTCTCAGACTGTGATCTCCTCTATGACATCAGCACATTCCTCTCCTGAAATACTCTGTGTTGCTGGAGACCCTGCTCCTTCTCCTATGTAACCCTCAGACCCCATTCACATCTGCGTTCGGGTTTCCATTCGGGGAGTCAACTTGGGGACCCATCGAGCGGAAACCTATACACATTAAAAAGCGGTTACCTGGGAAACCTGCGGACTGTCTATGGGGTCCATGGGTTTCCTTAGGTAACCGCTTTTTAATGCATATAGGTTTATGTTTAGGGGGTCCCCAAATGGAAACGTGAATGTGGTCTCATTCTATGACCTCCAATATAAGATCAGATCAAGCCTCTCCTGAAATCCTCTGTGCTGCTGGGGACCCTGCTCCCTCCACTATGTAACTCTCAGTCTCTCATCTGCTCTGATCCTCACCAGTCTCTTTGCTGGTAGACTGGGTGGCGCAGGGTGTCGGGCTCTCACAGGAGGGCGAGGTGACAGGTGACTGGCACATGTCCAGCAACATGAATAATGTCTCTAATTTATCCTAAGTATATTCCCTCATCCAAAGTGATTATGGCTGTGATGCAGGGAGGAGTCTCACACATTGTAATGAGCAGCGGCGCTATGGAGGATGAGCGGCAAACCCCACAGCTACAAATCACCTGGACTATAACTATGTAGAGAGGAGTCCTGATCATATACTCTGTATAGAGGAATCCTAACATCACAGTCTCTGTATAGAGGAGTCCTGATATCACAGTCCTTATAGAGGAGTCCTGATATCACAGTCCTGTATAGAGTTGTCCTGATATAATAGTCCCTGTATAGAGGAGTCCTGATATCACAGTCTCTGTATAAAGGAGTCCTGATATCACAGTCTCTGTAGAGAAGAGTCCTGATATCACAGTCCTTATAGAGGAGTCCTGATATCACAGTCCTGTATAGAGGAGTCCTGATATAATAGTCCCTGTATAGAGGAGTCCTGATATCACAGTCTCTGTATAAAGGAGTCCTGATATCACAGTCTCTGTAGAGAAGAGTCCTGATATCACAGTCCTTATAGAGGAGTCCTGATATCACAGTCCTGTATAGAGGAGTCCTGATATAATAGTCCCTGTATAGAGGAGTACTGATATAATAGTCCCTGTATAGAGGAGTCCTGATATCACAGTCTGTATAGAGGAGTCCGAATATCACAGTCACTGTATAGAGGAGACCTGATATCACAGTCCCTGTAGAGAGGAGTCCTGATATCACAGTCCTTATGTAGAGGAGTCCTGATATAAAAGTCCCTGTATAGAGGAGTCCTGATATCACAGTCTCTGTATAGAAGAGTCCTGATATCACAGTCTCTGTAGAGAAGAGTCCTGATATCACAGTCCTTATAGAGGAGTCCTGATATCACAGTCCTGTATAGAGGAGTCCTGATATAATAGTCCCTGTATAGAGGAGTCCTGATATCACAGTCTGTATAGAGGAGTCCGAATATCACAGTCACTGTATAGAGGAGACCTGATATCACAGTCCCTGTAGAGAAGAGTCCTGATATCACAGTCCCTGTAGAGTTGAGTCCTGATATCACAGTCCCTGTAGAGAGGAGTCCTGATATCACAGTCCCTGTAGAGAGGAGTCCTGATATCACAGTCCCTGTAGAGAGGAATCCTGATATCACAGTTTCTGTATAGAGGAGTCCTGATATCACGGTCCTTATGTAGAGGAGTCCTGATATAAAAGTCCCTGTATAGAGGAGTCCTGATATCACAGTCTCTGTATAGAAGAGTCCTGATATCACAGTCTCTGTATAGAGGAGTCCTGATATCACAGTCCTTATAGAGGAGTCCTGATATCACAGTTTCTGTATAGAGGAGTCCTGATATCACAGTCCTGTATAGAGTTCTCCTGATATAATAGTCCCTATATAGAGGAGTCCTGATATCACAGTCTATGTGTAGAAGAGTCCTGATATCACAGTCTCTGTAGAGAGGAGTCCTGATATCACAGTCCCTGTAGAGAAGAGTCCTGATATCATAATCCCTGTAGAGAAGGGTCCTGATATCACAGTCTCTGTAGAGAGGAGTCCTTATAACACAGTCCTTATGTAGAGGAGTCTTGATATCACAGTCTCTATATAGATGAGTCCTGATATCACAGTCCCTGTAGAGAAGAGTCCTGATATCACAGTCTCTGTAGAGAGGAGTCCTGATATCACAGTCTCTGTATAGAGGAGTCCTGATATCACAGTCTCTGTAGAGAGGAGTCCTGATATCACAGTCCCTGTAGAGAGGAGTCCTGATATCACAGTCTCTGTAGAGAGGAGTCCTGATATCACAGTCTCTGTATAGAGGAGTCCTGATTTCATAGCCCCTGTAGAGAAGAGTCCTGATATCACAGTCCCTGTAGAGAGGAGTCCTGATATCACAGTCTCTGTAGAGAAGAGTCCTGATATCACAGTCTCTGTATAAAGGAGTCCTGATATCACAGTCTCTGTATAGAGGAGTTCTGATATCACAGTCCCTGTAGAGAAGAGTCCTGATATCACAGTCCCTGTAGAGAGGAGTCCTTATAACACAGTCCTTATGTAGAGGAGTCTTGATATCACAGTCTCTATATAGATGAGTCCTGATATCACAGTCCCTGTAGAGAAGAGTCCTGATATCACATTCCCTGTAGAGAAGAGTCTTGATATCACAGTCACTGTAGAGAAGAGTCCTGATATCACAGTCTCTGTATAGAGGAGTCCTGATATCACAGTCCCTGTAGAGAAGAGTCCTGATATCACAGTCCCTGTAGAGAAGGGTCCTGATATCACAGTCTCTGTAGAGAGGAGTCCTTATAACACAGTCCTTATGTAGAGGAGTCTTGATATCACAGTCTCTATATAGATGAGTCCTGATATCACAGTCCCTGTAGAGAAGAGTCCTGATATCACAGTCCCTGTAGAGAAGAGTCCTGATATCACAGTCCCTGTAGAGAAGAGTCTTGATATCACAGTCACTGTAGAGAAGAGTCCTGATATCACAGTCTCTGTATAGAGGAGTCCTGATATCACAGTCCCTGTAGAGAAGAGTCTTGATATCACAGTCACTGTAGAGAAGAGTCCTGATATCACAGTCTCTGTATAGAGGAGTCCTGATATCACAGTCTCTGTAGAGAAGAGTCCTGATATCACAGTCTCTGTATAAAGGAGTCCTGATATCACAGTCTCTGTATAGAGGAGTTCTGATATCACAGTCCCTGTAGAGAAGAGTCCTGATATCACAGTCCCTGTAGAGAAGGGTCCTGATATCACAGTCTCTGTAGAGAGGAGTCCTTATAACACAGTCCTTATGTAGAGGAGTCTTGATATCACAGTCTCTATATAGATGAGTCCTGATATCACAGTCCCTGTAGAGAAGAGTCCTGATATCACATTCCCTGTAGAGAAGAGTCTTGATATCACAGTCACTGTAGAGAAGAGTCCTGATATCACAGTCTCTGTATAGAGGAGTCCTGATATCACAGTCCCTGTAGAGAAGAGTCCTGATATCACAGTCCCTGTAGAGAAGGGTCCTGATATCACAGTCTCTGTAGAGAGGAGTCCTTATAACACAGTCCTTATGTAGAGGAGTCTTGATATCACAGTCTCTATATAGATGAGTCCTGATATCACAGTCCCTGTAGAGAAGAGTCCTGATATCACAGTCCCTGTAGAGAAGAGTCCTGATATCACAGTCCCTGTAGAGAAGAGTCTTGATATCACAGTCACTGTAGAGAAGAGTCCTGATATCACAGTCTCTGTATAGAGGAGTCCTGATATCACAGTCCCTGTAGAGAAGAGTCTTGATATCACAGTCACTGTAGAGAAGAGTCCTGATATCACAGTCTCTGTATAGAGGAGTCCTGATATCACAGTCCCTGTAGAGAAGAGTCCTGATATCACAGTCCCTGTAGAGAAGAGTCTTGATATCACAGTCACTGTAGAGAAGAGTCCTGATATCACAGTCTCTGTATAAAGGAGTCCTGATATAATAGTCCCTATATAGAGGAGTCCTGATATCACAGTCTATGTGTAGAAGAGTCCTGATATCACAGTCTCTGTAGAGAGGAGTCCTGATGTTAAAGTCTCTGTAGAGAGGAGTCCTGATATCACAGTCTCTGTAGAGAGGAGTCCTGATGTTAAAGTCTCTGTAGAGAGGAGTCCTGATATCACAGTCTCTGTAGAGAGGAGTCATGATATCACAGTCTCTGTAGAGAGGAGTCCTGATATCACAGTCTCTGTATAAAGGAGTCCTGATATCACAGTCTCTGTATAGAGGAGGCCTGATATCACAGTCTCTGTATAGAGGAGTCCTGATATCACGGTCTCTGTAGAGAGGAGTCCTGATATCACAGTCTCTGTAGAGAGGAGTCCTGATATCACAGTCTCTGTAGAGAGGAGTCCTGATATCACAATCTCTGTAGAGAGGAGTCCTGATATCACAGTCTCTGTAGAGAGGAGTCCTGATATTAAAGTCTATGTAGAGAGGAGTCCTGATATCACAGTCTCTGCAGAGAGGAGTCCTGATATCACAGTTTCTGCAGAGAGGAGTCCTGATATCACAGTCCTTGTATAGAGGAGTCCTGATATCACAGTCCCTGCAATTTCCCCCTCTCTGCAGATTATCTCTAATATCCCAAATGGTTTCTGTTGCACATCTGCAGTATGGGGGTGGGGGTGGGGCTCATTGTACAAATACTGGAGGATTGGATTGTGTCCTGTCCCTGTAGATCGCAGGAGTCACTTGAGTTACATCATGGTGTTATGGTGCAGATTTTGGATCTTTTATATGCAGTATTTTTCAGTTTATCCACTCACATATCACTACTCATATCAAAGTCCTTATATAGAGGAGTGCTGATATCACGGTCTCTGTATAGATGAGTCCTGATATCACAGTCTCTGTATAGAGTAATCCTGATATCACAGTCCCTGTAGAGAGGAGTCCTGATATCACAGTCCCTCTGTTGTGTGAAAGAGGAGTGAAAATTCAATATAAGAGAAATTGAACAGTTGCATTTTACACTGCTCATTATACCATGATAGTATTATCAGTTCTCTTCCTGCTGTGAACAGGAGTCTTATATTTACCGTGTGAAGTAAAATCCAGCTTCAACTGAAGTCCAACGAATCAGACGTACGTGGTAGAATAATATTTAACTTTTATTTTAGAAAAAAATAATAAAACCGTCACATAATGACCAGGGAGTCAATGTTACAGATAGAGCTCTGTCTGTAACATTGACTCCCAGGTCATTATGTGACGGTTTTATTATTTTTTGCTAAAATAAAAGTTACATTTTATTCTACCACGTACGTCTCATTTGTTGGACTTCAGTTGAAGCTGGATTTTACTTCACAAGAGAATATATTCTTTACCTTGGATCCAAAAAGGTTTCCCTGTCGTCCCTACCAGCGGCACAATGTGGGGTATTTCGTGCCCCTGTGTGCTGGTAGGACAGGCGGAATTTTAATTAGCCATGTATTAATTTCACATGGCTTGTTCCCTTTAAGAGGGCACAGATACCTCCCCCCTGTGCGTTTTTTTCTGTCCTGTGTAAAGGATCGGACAGGTGGGGAGGACTCTGTGTCCTCCTAAAGAGAAAGAGTAAGAAGAAGTTTCAGGTACTTACCTGCTCAGACCTGTTCAGGTGTCTTCAATGATGCACTCTGCCCCTTTGGACTTCTGTCGGTCCTGCAAAGAGAATAGGTAAGATTAAAGTTACCTATTTTGCCCACCTCCCTCACGCAATCCTACCTCCTGTTCCCCGGCATCCAGTCCTGCTGGGCTTCGGAGCCGCGCGCAGCCAGCCGGCGTGTTCGCGCGGCTCCATGAGGGGAACTTCCGGTTTTCGCGGAACCTTTCCTCTGCGTAGGAGGGTTCCGGCCGGTCGTTTAGAAGTGTAACACCGGCAACTTCCGGTTTTTCGGCATTCGCCGCTCCGGGACCACGCGAACAGCAGCGTTGGACACTGGAGGTCCTCAGGAGATTAAGGTACGTGCCAATGTAGTTGGCTCAAGGGGGGAGCGTGACTTGAAGGGCTAGGAGTGTTATGAAGGGCAAAGGAACGGAGCTTTTGACTAAGGCCACGCCCCTTCCGGATATGGGGCTGTAAAAAGGGGGCAGGTTGCATCCCTCATTGCCTGCTAGTCTAATCCCTAGCTGGTTTCTGCGCTGTGGCTTGTGGTTACCGCTTCAAACTGCATTTATTCTACTGCAAACTCTGCTGAAGGTTGGTAAGTGGTCTGCAGAAGCTGGGTGAGTCTCCTCATATGGTTCCTTGAATGTACTCCTCTGATGTTTCATATTCCATGCTTAGGTATCGCTGAAAGCTAGCTTCTATTTGTCATGTCTTCCTCTTCTACCCCTCCCGGGGATCAAGTAAGACGGAAGAAGTCTTCTAAAAGGAGACACCTGGCTTGCATTGATTGTGACGTTCCACTACCTGATGGTAGGTGCGTTTTTTTCGTCTGCTAATTCTCCCAATGGTGGGAGTATCCTGAATGTCATTGTTTTGCCTTTAGGCTATGACTGGTCATGCTGCCAGCAATGCAGGGGACCTCTGCGGGAGGAACCCGTTACCAGTGATATGGTAGCATGGGTCAAGGAGTACATGGTGAGTACGGTTGCCGCAAAGAGGGGAAGGGTCCCCTCCGGCTTCTAAGTATCCTTGTGTTTTTTGCAGGATGATTCTTTAAAGGATATCCGTACTTCACTGGCTCAGCTCACCAAGAAGCAGCGCGTGGAAAGGCGTTCTGCTTCACTGCCCTCCCTGGAGCGCCTCCAGGTGGAGGAGGTGTCCATATCATCGGACGATCAGTCCTCCTGTACCAGCAGACCAATTTTCCATCGGGAAAAGACTAATAAACTGCTGAAGGCCATCCGGTCGTGGGACCAGGTTGGCGAGGGGGAAGCCTCTGCGTCCACCTCTGGGAAGCGGAGGGTTTTCCAAGTGGACGCCTCCATGGCCAGCCTAATGGAACAAGAATGGAAGCAGCCGGAGAAGGCTTACGTCACCACCAGAGCTTTCAAAGCAGTGTATCCGATTGATCCCTCCCAGCTGGATCGCTGGGGTCCACCACCCAAGGTGGATTTAGCCATCTCTAAGCTTTCCCGTCGCACTGTCGTGCCCATCGATGACGGGTCAAATCTTCAGGATTTGCTTGATAGAAGAGTGGATTCAACGCTCAAGAAGGCGTATTCGTCTGCTTCAGCCCAGGTGACGGTGGGCATCGCCTCAACGGAAGTAGCTGATAAGCTTCAAGCCCGGCTGGACCGCCTGGAACGGGATATCGACTCCGGGGTTAACAGGGACGACATCCTGGCATCCATGGGGGAGATCCGTCTCGCTACGGATTTCCTGAGAGAATCGGCAAGACAGCAGGTGAAGCTGGCTTCCAAGGCCATGGCCCTCAATACCGCCGCCAGGAGGCCCTTGTGGCTCAAACCTTGGCGGGCTGATGTCGCCTCCAAGTTTTCTTTGTGTTCCCTCCCCTTTCAACCTGGGAAGGTTTTCGGCCAAGGGCTGGACGATCTGATGGAGGGATTGGCTGATGGTAGAGGGAGATCACTACCACAAGCAACCAGAGGAGGAAGGCCTCCCCCTTCTAGGGGTCGAGGCTCCACGTCTCAATACAGGCCTCAACAAGGAAGCCAGAGACGCCCCAGATACCGTCCGAAAGGGGCGGGTCGCGGGATCCCCAAGGAGGACCCTAAGAAGAAGGGGTTTTGAGGAGACGCCGCTCTCTGTGACCAGCTCTCCCGTAGGAGGGCGCCTTTCGAATTTCCTTGTGGCATGGCATCTTCGCATTCTGGACCCATGGGTCTTTCAAGTTGTTCAGCGAGGATACGCAATAGAGTTCTCCCATCCTCCGGTGGATCGTTTCATCACTACGCGGGTCTTACCAGCCCTACAACAAGACTGCCTGGAGGCTTCCGTCGCAGAATATCTCTTAAAGGGGGCCCTGGAAAGGGTCCCTCCTCCCGAAGTGGGTCAAGGAGTTTATTCACCCGTGTTCTTGGTTCCAAAGTCCACAGGAGGGTGGCGGATGATTATAGATCTTCGGTTCCTCAACCTCTTCATAAAGAAAAAACCTTTCAGGATGGAGTTCATAGACTCAGTAACCAGTTTCCTATTGCGCAACGAGGTCATGGTCACCCTGGACCTGAAGGATGCCTACTTACATATCCCCATCTTCCCGCCACACAGGAAATATCTACGTATAGCCGTTCTTATGGCTGGTCACAGAGAGCACCTACAGTTCACTGCTCTGCCATTCGGCATATCGTCAGCTCCGTATGTATTCACCAAGATGGTCGCACCAGTTGCCGCCGCTCTCAGACTTCAAGGCCTCTTCGTGGTTCCCTACCTCGACGACTGGCTTATAAAAGCTCAGTCTACTTCAATTCTCCATCACCACCTCCAGATAGCCATCGCCTTCCTCCAGGAGTTAGGTTGGCTGATCAATTGGGAGAAGTCAGAAATAGTGCCATCCACCCGGAAGGAATTCCTAGGGTTTGTTCTGGATTCCCAGAGCATGCAGATTTTCCTATCTCGTCCAAGGCGAGCAAAAATAGAAGCTTCGGTTCGGGGCCTCCTCAGGTCCCGATGGATCACCATTCGCACCGCCATGCGGGTCCTAGGCCTGATGTCTTCTTCAGCCAAGGCGGTCCCTTGGGCTTTATGGCACTTGCGTCCCCTTCAGATGGAAGTGTTGAGAGCCTGGAACGGATCTCCACGGGGACTGCACAGGAAGATCTGCCTTTCTCCCGGTACCCGTCTTTCCCTCAGATGGTGGAGACACCTGAAAGACGGAAGGTCCTCGGTTCAACCTCGTTGGACCCTGTTGACAACAGATGCGTCCCATTCGGGATGGGGAGCCCACCTGGACGGCAGGACTGTCCAGGGTCTGTGGAGGAATCCAGAGGTAGGAACCTCCAACCTGAAGGAGCTAAAAGCAGTGTATCTGGCGCTGAAGTACTCGCCCCCTTTCTCGAAGGGAAGGCAGTCAAGGTCCGGTCAGACAATATGACGACGGTAATATACTTGAACAAACAGGGCGGCACCAGGGTTCCAGCCCTACTGAGAGAGGCGAACTTGATCTTCACGTGGGCAGAGAAGAATCTGACCCACCTATCCGCTGTTCACATCAAGGGCTCCCTGAACATAGTAGCGGATCAGTTGAGTCGGGGTATCCCTGTATCAGGAGAATGGTCTCTCAATCAAGACATATTCCATCAGATTGTCCAAACATGGGGCCTTCCGGATGTCGACCTCATGGCAACCCGACTCAACGCCAAGGTGGAAACCTTCTGCTCTCTGTACCAGGAGGACAATGCCTTGGCAGTGGATGCCCTGTCCATCCCATGGAGGTTCAGGCTGATATACATTTTCCCTCCAGTTTCCATCATACCCAAGGTATTGATGAAAATCAGACAGGACCAAGTCTCGGGAATTGCCATAATCCCGTTCTGGCCGAAAAGGACTTGGTTTGCCCAGCTCATGTGGATGAGTCAAGGCAGGTATTGGAGGCTTCCCCCCCTCCCAGATCTGGTGACACAAGGAGAGCTGAGACACCACGATCTGAGGAGATTCAATCTGACAGCCTGGAGGTTGACCAGTCCCTATTAAGGAATAGAGGACTGTCTCAAGGCGTCCTAAGGACTTTAGCCAGCGCCAGAGCCACCTCGACCAATAAGAATTACCGTAGGATCGGTAATATTTTCCAGGCCTGGTGCACGGAACACGAAGTGGACTCCTCCGATCCCCCTGTGAGGGCGATCCTGGATTTCCTTCAGGACGGCCTAGACAGAGGGCTTGCAGCTTCTACCCTGAAGGTACATGTAGCCGCTTTGTCCGCCTATCTGGGGAGGCGGTTGTCTCAGGATCCTTTAGTGAGCACCTTTATCAAAGGGGCAACTAGGCTGAGACCAGCAGTTTCTGCTCCTGTCCACCAATGGGACCTCAGCAAGGTCCTAACGGCACTTTGTGTTGCTCCATTCGAACCTCTGGAGGAGGTGGATCTAAAGTGGCTGACCTATAAGGTATCTTTTCTCCTCGCTATCACCTCGGCAAAAAGAGTAGGGGAGCTTCAAGCACTCTCATCGGAAGCTCCTTACATTGCCTTCTTTGAAGACCGTGTTCAGTTGAGATTTCTGCCAGGATTCAGGCCGAAAGTTTCTTCTAGGGCGAATGTGAGTCAGCTCATTTGCTTGCCAACCTTTTTTCCCGTGCCCACTTCCCCTGAGGAGGAGAAGTGGCATACCCTAGATTTAGTCCGGAACCTGCAGATTTACCTTCAGCGCACACGCGCTTTCAGGAGATCTGAGAACTTGTTAATAAATTATGTAGGGGGCCATAAAGGCCGCAAGGCTTCTAAGACCACCATCTCTCGCTGGGTGAAGGAAGCAATCAAGTTGGCGTTTGTGAGTCAGAGCTTACCTCCGCCGACCGTCCTAAGGGCCCATTCGACGCGGGCAGTATCGACCTCTTGGGCAGAGGTCAAGGCTCTCACATTGGACCAGATTTGTGCAGCAGCATCCTGGTCTTCAGAATTGACCTTTGTGAAGCACTACCGACTTGATCGGTATGGCTCAGAAGCTACTGCCTTCGGGCGTACTGTATTACATTCTGCTTGTGTTTAATCTCCCACCCTTATGGGGATTACTTGCTATTTCCCCACATTGTGCCGCTGGTAGGGACGACAGGGAACAAGGGATTATGTAGATAATCTTGTTTCCCTTAGTCCTAACAGCGGCACAAGGATTCCCCCCCTATTGTTGTTTATTTTGGAATGTATGTATTATTACTTGTTATTTACGCACAGGGGGGAGGTATCTGTGCCCTCTTAAAGGGAACAAGCCATGTGAAATTAATACATGGCTAATTAAAATTCCGCCTGTCCTACCAGCACACAGGGGCACGAAATACCCCACATTGTGCCGCTGTTAGGACTAAGGGAAACAAGATTATCTACATAATCCCTTGTTCCGTGCTTGCTGGTCTTGACAATTCATATTCTTGGAGAAGGGTAAGCTGGATTTACTAGTTGGTTCTGTACTTATATTTACCGTGCCTTGTCTAAGTGGAGTGAATGCGCCCCCTGCTGGTCTGCCATTAGATGACAAGGTTTCCAGAGCTGTAGATAGAAAAGACTTCAGCGTGAAGCAGTTAGTGCTAGATGGCGGCAGTGCCAGGCAGAGGCTATATGGCCAAATATTATCCTGGGGCCAAGTTATTAATAGTGATGAAAATATAGTTAACCCTAAATGTAAAAACCCATTAAGTTACATGCAGGTAGCCCAGCCGTGACTGAACAACATGGATGACATACGTGTGTTACCCGCGCCTGCTCAGCCCCGTATACTACTCTCAATGAGTCCAGGCTGTTACATCATCTCAGTACAGTGAATATCAATGATATAATGTAATATTAATTATTTTATTTTACATGTAGGATTTAGCTGTCTGCTTGAAACATCAGACATCTTTGTGAACAGACACTTAAGGACAGACACGGACAGTAAAGGACACTCCATGATGTCCCATTTAAAATAATGCAAAATGTAACGGACACAGCTAGTGTCCCATGCTAATGTACATGCAAGATTTTACACGGACATTAGCATCGGACACTAGCTGTCAGACACCGACGGTAGTGTGAGCCCTGCTTTACTCTAAACTTTTATAAAGGCCACTCACACTTTCCCTGTGATCTGCCTTTCATGAATCCCCCTATAAAGGGCTCTCCCAGGTTCATGGCCCAGATATCAGACCTGCCCCATATATTGTGACTGTTCTCTAAGGCTCAGAGACACAGAAACAAAAACTACAACCGAAATACAAATGAAAGTGCCCGAATATTATCTGCAACTGTGGCCGTGTACAGAAGGCAAGAAAGAAATGCTGAAACCTTATTTCACATACGACCACCAGATGTCACCCGGAGATTGTGACAAGGAAATATTCAGTATATTCCCAGGAAATACGTGAGACTGCAAATATCTATACTGTGCATTATATACAGCATTACATAGGACTGCAGGTGACATCTACTGCATTACCTGTACTCAGAGAGGAGAGTTATCACTGTGTTATCTGTGGTGTTACATAGGACTGCAGGTGACATCTACTACATTATCTGTACTCAGAGAGTTATCACTGTGTTATCTGTGGTGTTACATAGGACTGCAGGTGACATCTACTACATTATCTGTACTCAGAGAGTTATCACTGTGTTATCTGTGGTGTTACATAGGACTGCAGGTGATATCTACTACATTACCTGTACTCAGAGAGTTATCACTGTGTTATCTGTAGTGTTACATAGGACTGCAGGTTACATCTACTACATTATCTGTACTCAGAGAGTTATCACTGTGTTATTCTGTGGTGTTACATAGGACTGCAGGTGACATCTACTACATTATCTGTACTCAGAGAGTTATCACTGTGTTATCTGTGGTGTTACATAGGACTGCAGGTGATATCTACTACATTACCTGTACTCAGAGAGTTATCACTGTGTTATCTGTAGTGTTACATAGGACTGCAGGTGACATCTACTACATTATCTGTACTCAGAGAGTTATCACTGTGTTACCTGTGGTGTTACATAGGACTGCAGGTGACATCTACTACATTACCTGTACTCAGAGAGTTATCACTGTGTTGTCTGTAGTGTTACATAGGACTGCAGGTGACATCTACTACATTATCTGTACTCAGAGAGTTATCACTGTGTTATCTGTAGTGTTACATAGGACTGCAGGTGACATCTACTACATTACCTGTACTCAGAGAGTTATCACTGTGTTATATATGGTGTTACATAGGACTGCAGGTGACATCTACTACATTATCTGTACTCAGAGAGTTATCACTGTATTATCTGTGGTGTTACATAGGACTGCAGGTGACATCTACTACATTACCTGTACTCCGAGAGTTATCACTGTGTTATCTGTAGTGTTACATAGGACTGCAGGTGACATCTACTACATTATTTGTACTCAGAGAGTTATCACTGTGTTATCTGTAGTGTTACATAGGACTGCAGGTGACATCTACTACATTATCTGTACTCAGAGAGATATCACTGTGTTATCTGTGGTGTTACATAGGACTGCAGGTGACATCTACTACATTATTTGTACTCAGAGAGCAGTTATCACTGTGTTATCTGTAGTGTTACATAGGACTGCAGGTGACATCTACTACATTATCTGTACTCAGAGAGTTATCACTGTGTTATCTGTGGTGTTACATAGGACTGCAGGTGACATCTACTACATTATTTGTACTCAGAGAGTTATCACTGTGTTATCTGTAGTGTTACATAGGACTGCAGGTGACATCTACTACATTATCTGTACTCAGAGAGATATCACTGTATTACCTGTAGTGTTACATGGGACTGCAGGTGACATCTACTACATTATCTGTACTCAGAGAGTTATCACTGTGTTATCTGTAGTGTTACATAGGACTGCAGGTGACATCTACTACATTATCTGTACTCAGAGAGTTATCACTGTGTTATCTGTAGTGTTACATAGGACTGCTGGTGACATCTACTACATTATCTGTACTCAGAGAGTTATCACTGTGTTATCTGTGGTGTTACATAGGACTGCAGGTGACATCTACTACATTATCTGTACTCAGAGAGTTATCACTGTGTTATTCTGTGGTGTTACATAGGACTGCAGGTGACATCTACTACATTATCTGTACTCAGAGAGTTATCACTGTGTTATCTGTGGTGTTACATAGGACTGCAGGTGACATCTACTACATTACCTGTACTCAGAGAGTTATCACTATGTTATCTGTAGTGTTACATAGGACTGCAGGTGACATCTACTACATTATCTGTACTCAGAGAGCTATCACTGTGTTATCTGTAGTGTTACATAGGACTGCAGGTGACATCTACTACATTATCTGTACTCAGAGAGTTATCACTGTGTTATCTGTAGTGTTACATAGGACTGCAGGTGACATCTACTACATTACCTGTACTCAGAGAGTTATCACTGTGTTATATATGGTGTTACATAGGACTGCAGGTGACATCTACTACATTATCTGTACTCAGAGAGTTATCACTGTATTATCTGTGGTGTTACATAGGACTGCAGGTGACATCTACTACATTACCTGTACTCCGAGAGTTATCACTGTGTTATCTGTAGTGTTACATAGGACTGCAGGTGACATCTACTACATTATTTGTACTCAGAGAGTTATCACTGTGTTATCTGTAGTGTTACATAGGACTGCAGGTGACATCTACTACATTATCTGTACTCAGAGAGATATCACTGTGTTATCTGTGGTGTTACATAGGACTGCAGGTGACATCTACTACATTATTTGTACTCAGAGAGCAGTTATCACTGTGTTATCTGTAGTGTTACATAGGACTGCAGGTGACATCTACTACATTATCTGTACTCAGAGAGTTATCACTGTGTTATCTGTGGTGTTACATAGGACTGCAGGTGACATCTACTACATTATTTGTACTCAGAGAGTTATCACTGTGTTATCTGTAGTGTTACATAGGACTGCAGGTGACATCTACTACATTACCTGTACTCAGAGAGTTATCACTGTGTTATCTGTAGTGTTACATAGGACTGCAGGTGACATCTACTACATTATCTGTACTCAGAGAGTTATCACTGTGTTATCTGTAGTGTTACATAGGACTGCAGGTGACATCTACTACATTATCTGTACTCAGAGAGTTATCACTGTGTTATCTGTAGTGTTACATAGGACTGCTGGTGACATCTACTACATTATCTGTACTCAGAGAGTTATCACTGTGTTATCTGTGGTGTTACATAGGACTGCAGGTGACATCTACTACATTATCTGTACTCAGAGAGTTATCACTGTGTTATCTGTAGTGTTACATAGGACTGCAGGTGACATCTACTACATTATTTGTACTCAGAGAGTTATCACTGTGTTATCTGTGGTGTTACATAGGACTGCAGGTGACATCTACTACATTACCTGTACTCAGAGAGTTATCACTGTGTTATCTGTGGTGTTACATAGGACTGCAGGTGACATCTACTACATTACCTGTACTCAGAGAGTTATCACTGTGTTATCTGTAGTGTTACATAGGACTGCAGGTGACATCTACTACATTATCTGTACTCAGAGAGTTATCACTGTGTGTTAACACTGTGTGGTGTTACATAGGACTGCAGGTGACATCTACTAAATTACCTGTAGTAATAATAATAATAATAATAATAGTAGTAAGAAGAAATAATAATAATAACATCACAAATAATAAAAATAATAATAATAATAATAATAATTATTATTATTATTATTATTATTATTATTATTATTTCTTTAGCACCTGATTGGAGGAATTTGTCTTTTCCCCTATCAGTACAACTGTAGGAGGGCTTGTTTTCTGTGGGATAAGTATGTATTGGTACCTTATCAGGGTACATCCAGAAGACTGCAAAAAAATGAAGCGCTGGAGCGTTGGTCCAACTTGAATAAATCTTTATTTCAAATAGGTGGAACACACAACGCACTTCGGGTGAAACCCTGCCTCAAGTGTGCTTCATAACATAAAAGGAACTTGAGACATATATATATATATATATATATATATATATATATATATATATGTATAAAATTTTTATTTTATTTTATTTTTTTCAAAGATAAATGATTGCAGCAGCACCAGCAAATCTGGGGATCATCCCACAAATTGCACAACAGAAACCCTTCTCCAGGCAAAAGGGTTTGCAATATAAAAAAACAATTTGGTCTGCCAACAACTTGTATGGATGGAAAAACATCCTTTTATTGGAAAAAGCAGTACACCACATATCAGTCCACACTGGGACCTTTCTCAAGACCTTCCCCAGCCATCAATAAAATTAAAATTAATGTGATTTTTTTAATCTCAGACATTTATTATTAATCATTATTATTATATCATGAGGAGGAAGAATAATAATAATGAAACAATAATAATAATAATAATAATAATAATGAAATAATAATAATAAACCTTATAAATATTCCATAGAATAGAATGTCATAAACAATTATTTGGTCTTTTATTATGTGACAGATACAAACGTTACAATGAAAGCAAAATATAGAAATTAAAAAAAATACTTACAGAAACATTTTTTATGTGTTTTTCATATAACTTTTTTGGGGGTACTTCTCTCATTAACCCCCCTCACACTCTCATTAACCCCTTCATGTATCGCTATTTACTTGACTGCTGCGATTATGGGAAGATTTTCGGCATCCTCAGTATTTCCTATGGACAGAGGTTTTTGTAGTGTGACATGACGTCTAGGTGGAGCCCCAGGATTACAGCACACTCGAGACTCGGTTCACACAGGGCGAATAAACTGCTGAATTTCCATCATGGACCCGAGCATCGTCTATTTGTGAAAACCATCACTGGAAAAAATATCCAAAATGGGTTGGTTTTGTGGCAGGAATCTCCAGGGTTCTTCCTCTCCTTCCAATCTTTGCATTGCTTTGAAATCCTGCAGCACAGGTGAGGAGATTTTATATATATATATATATATATATATATATATATATATATATATATATATATATATACTGCAGGTCTTAGTTGTAGGTTGTGGATGCCATCGGGCCTGGTTACGTTGCAGATTTGCTAAATGGAAGGTTCAGTTAGATGGAAAAATTCTACAACTTCTAAACTACTTTGTGGTTCTGCGGTCGGGGTCTTGGTTACGTTGAGAGTCAGACTTTCTCTTGTACGTAGCGAGTCCTGCTCGGAGGGATTGTCACGGCTGTATACAGACCACACAACGCTCTGCGAGCTAAACACAAGGATCTCATGTCACCATTTGCTGAGACTTTTCAGGTCTTGTATCTTCTGCTCATATCTCTCTGTCCTTTTCATTGGTACCATTTTGTAGGAGGAATTTTGACCATTTTTTATTCCATTTTTTGGGAGGCGGATGACTAAAGTACAAGAGGTCTGGAATTACTTTAGTTATTATTTCCTGCAGTATGCACCATGAAAGTGAATTTTATAGTTTGGGTCATTCTGGATGCAAACAGATGTTTTTTCCTTTAAATTTTTTTCGTCCAGCTATGGGACCAGACTAAGTGATAATACACCCCTGGTATAATGCACTATAATACTTCTGTATTGCATTTAGCAGGGTTCACTATGAGCACTAAGATGGCGGTCATTGTTCTGCTTCTGACTCTTAGCAAGTATTGGCATCCTGAAATTTTATCATGGGGTGACAAAGGGATCATCTTCACACATTGACCCCAGGATCTAAGGAGTTCAATGGTGGAGTTATCAGGGATCCTGGCTGTTGTAGAAGGATCAAGGATATTAGTCACAAATGGGCTCCTGCAATGAGTGCAAGGACGGCTCCTGGGGCCACATGACCACCATGACGTAAGATTATGTTAATTTATGTTAACAGGCTCCTTGCGATGAGACAAAATAAGCCATAGGCAGGAAGGTGTTAATGGTCACTTACATTGGAGTCCATTGGATCCATCATTCAGTACAGATAGGAGTGTCTTCTGGCTCATGGACATGCAGTGCCCTCAGCCACGTGTTAAACTATATCAGGATGTGGGGTCCCAACTGGCATGCAGGTCGACTTGCTATGTGCAGGAAGCCATGGCAGCCCCATAGGGCTACAGTGGGACGCACCAAGAGTCAAACCCAACTAGGGTGGCTTCTGCCACATATTAGATCCCGCACAAGTCTGGAGGAGACCTCCTTGTCTTCCCAGTGTCCTCTACACCCTAAATCCAATCACCCTTCGAAAAGTGAAGACTCTCCTCCATGTGTCACCCCAAGAAGAGCAGATTATTCACAACGATGGACGTCGCCCATCCTGGACTCTTTTGAAGATCTTTCTTGAGCGTCGTCTTCCACCACCAGACGTGAAGGAATCTTATGTGACCCCGTAGACTCTTCCACGTCCAGACGTCGTCTTCTGGAAGTTTCTCCGGAATAAAAAGTCGAGAGGAGTGAAAGTTGTAAGAAGTCGTTTGTTGAACTTTGTGTATGTGATGCAGCAATTTATTCCGGAGAATAGCAGAACGTTCCGGCACATCGTGATGTTCATACACAGACCCCAACGTCTGATAACTTCTCTTCTTCCGATAGAAAAATTTACCTGGGCGCGTTTCATTGTTTTCCATACATCACAGGAATTCATTCTGAGGACAGGGAGAAATGATACAGTCAAAATTGAAGGCGCTCATCTCTGTTCTAGCAGAAACCTTATTTATTTTCCCGGCAGTTCACAATATCGGAATGAAGTTATTCTTGGCGTCGGCCAATTGTGGAGCCGCAGCCGGCGAGGCGAGCCATCAAACACTCCGTCAAACTGGCCTCAATTGTCCCATTCTCCCGGGAGAAGCGCGCTCCGGGCCTCCGCTCAGATTAGATTGCTTCTGAAAAGAATTCCTCTCAGTAACCGGACGACTTTCTCCTTAGATCTTCCCCTGTCATCCTCCGTGACAATGGACCTGTCAGCCGCGGGAAGCCATTTTGTGGGCTGAAGCTGCACGAGAGTCATTCTTCATCATTATATTCTTCTCTGATCTCGGGAAGTCTTTTAATTTCTGAGATGTCTCCGCTAATGGTGCCTGGAGGGGTCAGCACCCAGCTTTCTATAGTCCCTGAACGTCAGTATAAATCTGCTATAGGGTTACACTCTTCCCATTTTGCCTGGGCGTCAGTAGCCCATGCCATTCTGTTTATGAACCAGGAAGCACAGGATGAACAGACCTATAGGTGACGGCCATGAATATGTCTGTAAACTCACGACAAACCAGCGGCGATATAGGTGTTTGCCCCCATTCACCCCGAGGGACACTTCCCCTTTAAGAACCTTCCTCTAGCCACGTCTGTTTCATCGTCTGGTCTCCCCACCGCTGATTCTCCGGCATATATTAATTTGGCGCAGTTTTGCCTACAGGTCTGTATGTAAATAGTGGAGACATTTGTAGCTGAATGTCAGGATCTGTCGACCATTAAACTCGCCGTTTTCTCATTACAAAAACTCAATAAACAGAAACATTTTGTAAATGAAATGAAAATGTGGAGTTAAAGGGGCAGCGCACGTCTTATGGCACCTGCACGGGAGTAGCTACGTCATACAGGACCTGTAACATAAAGGGGACCTCTAACCATAACACATCCTTCCTGGACATATAGCTGCTGCCACCATCAGCTATGAATAGTATCATGGCTGTCCATGTAATCCAAGGACATGCCAGATCTGCCACCACTATAGACTGGGGTTATTATTATTCTGCTTTCAAGTCTATTCCTTCTCCTTCCTGCATCTCCTTCTCCCTTCTCTCACAGTATCCAGACTCAGAGCCAGATATCTCCTCTCCCCTGTCACAGTATGCAATCTCATACATAGACAAATTGCCGTTGTATCTTCCCCTTTCCCATCTCGTTGTATACAGACTTATGAACAGATAAGCTGCAGCTGCATCTCATCCTCTCCCAGTATGCAGACTCTTAGCCAGATCAGGTGCATCTCCTCCTCTCCCCTCTCATAGTGTGAAGACTCATAGACAGATAAGCTGCAGCTGCATCTTCCCCTTTCCCCTCTCATAGTATGAAGACTCATAGGCAGATAAACTGCAGCTGCATCTCCTCCTCTCCCTTCTCATAGTGTGAAGACTCACAGACACACAGACAGATAAGCTGCAGCTGCATCTTCCCCTTTCCCCTCTACTAGAATGAAGAGTCATAGAAAGATAAGCTGCAGCTGCATCTCATCCTCTCCCAGTATGCAGACTCTTAGCCAGATCGGCTGCATCTCCTCCTCTCCCCTCTCATAGTGTGAAGACTCATAGACAGATAAGCTGCAGCTGCATTTTCCCCTTTCCCCTCTCATAGTATGAAGACTCATAGGTGGATAAACTGCAGCTGCATCTCCTCCTCTCCCAGTATGCAGACTCTTAGCCAGATTAGGTGCATCTCCTCCTCTCCCCTCTCATAGTGTGAAGACTCATAGACAGATAAGCTGCAGCTGCATATCCCTCCTCCTGTCTTGTCAGATTTTTTTAGGACTAGGAGGTTTGTGAACATGTAGTGGGAGGCAGCAGGCAGAGAAGGAGGATCTAGAGACTGCTGGAAGGCGAGGATTAGATATAGGTGCGCATACACACTACGGATATCTATAATAAATAGTATGCTACTACCTAATGCATTTTACTGCTAGCTGTCAATGAAGAGGAAGCTGCAGTTTGTTACATTGTATCAGTATTCATCAGACTAAACACAACTTTTTACTATATTTCCTCTCTTCCTGCAGTCTCTAGTTCCTCAAGGATTTCTATAAATATTCACAAACCTCTTCAGTCCCAGAAAAATCCACCTAGTGTAAAACAGTAACTAGTTGTCAGGAGGAGGGGGATGCAGCTGCAGCTTGTCTCTGAGACTGTGAGACTGCATGCTGCCAGAGTGATGGGCACTCTGGGAAAAATCTCTCTTCTGCGCTGATATTATGTTACAATATATCAGTCTGGAGTTCAGAGGATTGTCTAGACTGGATACAAGTGTAGCCTTGGTTGGATGCACCATATGTAGAGCCTATAGAGATGCCCCGCTGCGGTGGCACATGACTGGAGGAGGCTCTGGACAGAAGCTCTATGACCAGACCATCACTAGCTGGAGGTAGATGACAACCTGGGCATGTGCCCACATACTGGCGGGGGCACCAAAAAGCCACTTTTATAAATTTAGATACACGGTGAGCTGAACATTCATCTCAGGTGATGGAAAGCTTAGATACAGCCTTGGGAATGATATTCCCATTCACTGACGGCAAGCAGAAGTCTTACAGATGGTGTAAACTAGAAACACTAAGTGTATGAAGACTCTGCTGCTGTGAGTATTGTCAGGCGATAGAACCCGGAGGGGGGTGAATACTTTTTCTCAGCGCTGTTCATACACGTAGACCCCACATCTATCTCACATTCCTGGGATTTCGGGGGCCACCGCTTTTCATACATTAACAGCGCTGAATTCTGATCTGCGTGGCCCCGGGAAACAATCAGGAGGTTTTATTGAGAGTTGTTTGCAATTAATAATACACAACGAGACAGCGCGGAGGCACGGAGTGCGGTGACAGCGAGGGGGTCGCGGCGCCTTCTCCGCGCGTTATGTGTTTAATAAACATGGCTTAAACACTGAGATTAGAGCGGCTCATTATTATTAGCTCTCGACCCCGCTCACCTCCGCCTCAGTACTTGATTCAATATCTTCCCGGAGACGCGCAGCGCTGAATGGCGATAGAATTAAAGAAGTTTATTTCAATAGGAACCATGAAAAGAAGCGAAAGAAGGAATCGCTCGTATTATACACAGGAGACAATGCTCTGCGCGGAGAGCGGAGCGAGGGCGCCAAATCTACCGCTAATTGTCAGACGCCACCAGCTTTATAGAGCTAATTCACACATAAGCAAGACTTGTGTAATACAAAGCGGGGGCAGGGCAGGAGCAAGAGCGGGGGAGGGACAATTCCTCAATGTCTGACATAATGACAACCCGATCACGCAATGTAATGCAATTACATCATGTGACCGTAATAGGGCGGAGGTTCTCCTAGGTTATATGTAATCTGTGGTGTTACATAGGACTGCAGGAGACATCTACTACATTACCTGTACTCAGAGAGTTATCACTGTGTTATCTGTGGTGTTACATAGGACTGCAGGAGACATCTACTACATTATCTGTACTCAGAGAGTTATCACTGTGTTATCTGTGGTGTTACATAGGACTGCAGGTGACATCTACTACATTATCTGTACTCAGAGAGTTATCACTGTGTTATCTGTGCTGTTACATAGGACTGCAGGTGACATCTACTACATTACCTGTACTCAGAGAGTTATCACTGTGTTATCTGTGGTGTTACATAGGACTGCAGGTGACATCTACTACATTACCTGTACTCAGAGAGTTATCACTGTGTTATCTGTGCTGTTACATAGGACTGCAGGTGACATCTACTACATTACCTGTACTCAGAGAGTTATCACTGTGTTATCTGTGGTGTTACATAGGACTGCAGGTGACATCTACTACATTATCTGTACTCAGAGAGTTATCACTGTGTTATCTGTAGTGTTACATAGGACTGCAGGTGACATCTACTACATTACCTGTACTCAGAGAGTTATCACTGTGTTATCTGTGGTGTTACATAGGACTGCAGGTGACATCTACTACATTACCTGTACTCAGAGAGTTATCACTGTGTTATCTGTAGTGTTACATAGGACTGCAGGTGACATCTACTACATTATCTGTACTCAGAGAGTTATCACTGTGTTATCTGTAGTGTTACATAGGACTGCAGATGACATCTACTACATTATCTGTACTCAGAGAGTTATCACTGTGTTATCTGTAGTGTTACATAGTACTGCAGGTGACATCTACTACATTACCTGTACTCAGAGAGTTATCACTGTGTTATCTGTAGTGTTACATAGGACTGCAGGTGACATCTACTACATTACCTGTACTCAGAGAGTTATCACTGTGTTATCTGTAGTGTTACATAGGACTGCAGGTGACATCTACTACATTATCTGTACTCAGAGAGTTATCACTGTGTTATCTGTAGTGTTACATAGGACTGCAGGTGACATCTACTACATTATCTGTACTCAGAGAGTTATCACTGTGTTATCTGTAGTGTTACATAGGACTGCAGATGACATCTACTACATTATCTGTACTCAGAGAGTTATCACTGTGTTATCTGTAGTGTTACATAGGACTGCAGGAGACATCTACTACATTACCTGTACTCAGAGAGTTATCACTGTGTTATCTGTGCTGTTACATAGGACTGCAGGTGACATCTACTACATTATCTGTACTCAGAGAGTTATCACTGTGTTATCCGTAGTGTTACATAGGACTGCAGGTGACATCTACTACATTACCTGTACTCAGAGAGTTATCACTGTGTTATCTGTAGTGTTACATAGGACTGCAGGTGACATCTACTACATTACCTGTACTCAGAGAGTTATCACTGTGTTATCTGTAGTGTTACATAGGACTGCAGGTGACATCTACTACATTATCTGTACTCAGAGAGTTATCACTGTGTTATCTGTAGTGTTACATAGGACTGCAGGTGACATCTACTACATTATCTGTACTCAGAAAGTTATCACTGTGCTATCAGTGGTGTTACATAGGACTGCAGGTGACATCTACTACATTACCTGTACTCAGGGAGTTATCACTGTGTTACCTGTGGTGTTACATAGGACTGCAGGTGACATCTACTACATTATCTGTACTTGGAGACGTCTTTTACTTGCACACATCCTGAATTACATTGTGTTTGCTCCAGTGACATCCAGAGCTGCAGTCACAATTCTGCTGGTTGGGTGTCTGTCTAGCTGCGGCTGCGCTGCACTCTGGTAGATGTAGTGTACAATACATATTAGTTATACCACTGATAATACATTCAGTCTCTTGCTGTATATTCTCTCTATGTGGCAGCCCAGTATACATGAATATATACGGTCATCGCTCTCTGACTCCACAATATATAGAATTTCTCGGAATTATTGAGGACGATTCTTTCCCGTATCTTCCATCCTTCCGTCTGCAGCTCTGACACCGCAGCAGATGGTACTTGGGCTGTGCAGGTGAAATCAAACGCAGGCAGCAGCTGGCGCGAGCAGCGGGGAGATCTGAGGAGGACGACAGGATAGAAATTAACGTATTCCTGGATTTTCAGTAATGTCAGAAATAGCGCATGCAAATTAAGATGAATCAAGCGGCAGATCGCTCACATGATGAATGGCGCAGCGCGGCCCACGGTCGGGTGCAGGATGATTTATGCACTGTGTATTGAGCAAGGAGCTGCTGTACATCTGAGATATAATTTATGGTGTAAATTATGTTCATGCCCCTGAAGCCCCACCCACTTTCTATAAAGGTGGCAAAGGCGGCACAAAACTGTCATAAGAGTTTTGCTAAATTCCCCCCAATATCTTTATTGCAGTCAGAGCTCCAGTGATCCTAGTTACACAACACAATTCTCACTGCCAGTAGTCACCACTAGGGGGAGCTCTCATACCGTACAACAGTAAAGCCAGCTGAGGACATGTGATAGATTTCTGCATTATGGGCCGACTACAGGAAGTAACTGCTCTGAAACGTGAGGCTGCACTACTGCCGGATCCTCCTGACAACACTTCTTAATGTTTGTCAAGTTTGCACTGTCATAAAGCAAATAAGTACCCATATTGATGCTTCATTTCTTTTGGATTTTACTACCCCACAATCCTGGACACCGCAAACACCCCCGCCTATCTGATAGCGATGGCCGACCCTAAGGATTGGTCATGGACATCATTTTTTGAATTTTATGCTTAAATGTATAGCGCCATCATATTCTGCTGCGCTTTACAGACGTAGTCAGTCCTATATAGGGCTCACAATCTACATTCCCTATCAGTATGTTTATGGAGCGTGGGAGGAAACCCAGGGAGAATATACATACAAGAGGGCATGCTGGGGTTTGTAATTCCTGTCCCAGTCTGCAGGTCCTTGCACTGGATGGTACAGTCCGGTGTCTGCAGATCTCTATCCTCCGGTGTGTCTGGGCTTCCCGCAGCCCGGAATTATCTGCACAATTATTGTAATCAGCAGAGTCAGAAATTTATGAGAAATCGCCCAAAAATAACTCTTCCCCTCCCCCCTCCTGTTAATTAAATTGAGAATTTGGCGCGACGGCTGGAGAAAATTATTACTTTGTTTGTCACCTGGTCATAAATATTGAAATGTGTGGAAATCACAAGGAATCTTAATTACATCAACATTAGACTGAAATGAAACAACTTGGCGACGAGCAATCTGCCAAAAACCGTATGTGGAGGGAGCGGCGCACAATATAAGGTCACATGGTGCACAGCGGCAGCGAGCGGAGGACGCAGGAACCTATCAAAGAAATCACAGGGACCCCAGATACGAGATACAATGTAGCTAAGAGGACCCCAGAAAATCTGCACTGTACAGTGACAAAGATGGAGCCCAAAGATAGCGCACCCTATATGGGGAGCATCAAACCTTCTCTGCTCCAGCTAAGATATACCACCATACAGTACCCATAATACCCCCTAGTACCGCCACAAGGCAGCACAACAAACCTCCCTAGCCCCAAATACCAGGGCGCAGCCGAAAATATCAACCAGAAGCGCCAAACACCAAAGTGCAGCACAAACACACAGGGATAACAATGGCGCCACGCACTGCACAATTTTGTTTGTGTTAAGCCATGCCCCTGACTTCACCAACTTGAGGTGCCAAGTCCCTTGTGTCCACACAGTAACTTACCTCCACATAGTATAATGCCCCATAGTGGCGCACACACATAATGCCTCTTAAGTGGCGGACACATAGTATAATGCCCACTTAGTGGCCGACACATAGTATAATGCCCACTTAGTGGCCGACACATAGTATAATGCCCACTTAGTGGCCGACACATAGTATAATGCCCACTTAGTGGCCGACACATAGTATAATGCCCACTTAGTGGCCGACACATAGTATAATGCCCACTTAGTGGCCGACACATAGTATAATGCCCACTTACTGGCCGACATAGTATAATGCCCACTTAGTGGCCGACACATAGTATAATGCCCACTTACTGGCCGACATAGTATAATGCCCACTTAGTGGCCGACACATAGTATAATGCCCACTTAGTGGCCGACACATGGTATAATGCCCACTTAGTATCCGACACATAGTATAATGCCCACTTAGTGGCCGACACATAGTATAATGCCCACTTAGTATCCGACACATGGTATAATGCCCACTTAGTGGCCGACACATAGTATAATGCCCACTTAGTGGCCAACACATAGTATAATGCCCACTTAGTGGCCGACACATAGTATAATGCCCACTTAGTGGCCGACACATAGTATAATGCCCACTTAGTGGCCGACACATAGTATAATGCCCACTTAGTATCCGACACATGGTATAATGCCCACTTAGTGGCCGACACATGGTATAATGCCCACTTAGTATCCGACACATGGTATAATGCCCACTTAGTGGCCGACACATAGTATAGTGCCAACTTAGTAGCCCGCATAGGTTTATCACCTTTCCTGTTCTCTTCATCTACCCTCCATGCTGAAAGGAAGGTCATACATGTGCACACGCATGGTCTGACCGGTGACAGCTCACACACTTTGCGTCTACTACCTTGTTTATAGAAGAGATGGCAGGACAGTCCATTCTCCTTGTGCCCCTCTCTCTCCTCACAGATTGTAAGCTCTTGGGAGCAGGACCCTCGCTCCTCACTGAATGGCCACCTTATTAGGGACTCCCATCCGTTTACAATTGGCCTCCCTTGTATGGACATTAAAGCTGTGACCCTATAGCGCAGCATAGCATCCAGTTCTTGCAGTTCAGCTCCAGTATGAATCCACAGTAGATCGGAACGAGACCTGGTCATCGGTACGAGACCTGGTCATCGGTGCGAGACTAGCTGGGGCCAGGATTTTATACACTGTCACCTTGTGGGGTTTCCTGGTGCAGCAGTGTGGAGAGTATACGAAGAATGGTGAGATCAAAGAAAATCATTGAGCAATAGGTGATCTTGTAGATGGAGACAACTCGTGGCGAAGGGATCAGAGGAGGATGTGAGGAACGTTCTGAGGATCAGGCAAGAAACCCGCAGCCGGATACAAGGCTGGTGTCCGACTAACATGTCTGAATGTGCAACTTGCTGGACTGACTATACAAGGGAGTGAGCAGGGCGAGCGCCATTACTGTGTACGGAAACAGTAAGACTCTGTGGGGGTAACAGAGCAAAGTGGTGGCAGAGAAACAAGGCCTGGTCAGGAGGTTTCTTGGTACACCCTGGGCCCTCGGATATCTGTGTCGCCAACTACTGAGGTTCAGAGGAGGCCTAAGGCGCTAATACACAGGGGTCTCTAATAAAGTGGCCATTCAGTATAAAGATTGTTATTACTGATAACACATGCTGCATTATACAGACATCTTCACATTGATGTTATAGTTCCTACACATCTTGGCTGGTGTCGCCACCTTGGTCTCCCTTTCCATAGAGTCTGACGCCAGGAGCGCGAGAACATCATTTAATGACAGAAGTGATAAGAAAACGTTTGACACTTGTTACATTGGATGACATGAGATAATTTAAGACAAAGCAGCAAGACAAGTAGACAAGACCGTATCTTATCCCCGCCAGCCACATAAGCACAAGGCGCTGGGGGTGTCAGGCACGGATCTGGGGTCATTCCTCCTGCGGCGACTCCTCCACATCAGATACGTTTTCATGTGATGTTTCCACATTCAGGTCAACTGATGGGTTGGGCTCCTCAGGGCCCGGCTGGGCGGGTTCCCCATCATATATAATGTCTTCTGGGTTAGGAGCCGGAGGACAGAACTCCTCCTCAGGATACATCTGATGGAAGATATTCTCTGCCTGCCAAACAGAAAGAATCACGATGGATACAGAAGGTAAGTGCAGCTTGGTTATATACCAGAGGTAGTGTATATACCACTGCTCAGTTACATATATGAGGTAGTGTATATACCACTGCTCAGTTACATATATGAGGTAGTGTATATACCACTGCTCAGTTACATATATGAGGTAGTGTATATACCACTGCTCAGTTACATATATGAGGTAGTGTATATACCACTGCTCAGTTACATATATGAGGTAGTGTATATACCGCTGCTCAGTTACATATATGATGTAGTGTATATACCACTGCTCAGTTACATATATGAGGTAGTGTATATACCGCTGCTCAGTTACATATATGAGGTAGTGTATATACCGCTGCTCAGTTACATATATGAGGTAGTGTATATACCGCTGCTCAGTTACATATATGAGGTAGTGTATATACCGCTGCTCAGTTACATATATGATGTGGAGCTTCTATCACACTTCAGTATATCACATGGATGAAGAACTCCATAATGACCTCACCTGCTGGACGGCAGAATCATAACCAAAGCAGGCGTCAGGTCCGCTACACACGAACACGTTAGAGGGGAGTCCTGTATACGTTCCGCGCTCTATTCCAGATGAGTCTCTCATATTAAAGTACAGAACACACAGGGCCTGTGGCTTCTCCTGCTCCGCACCCCGATCTACAGGCAAAGAACAGTGATGTCATCAGTACTAAAGAGAGCAGAAGTGATGTCATCAGTATTAGAGGAGGAGCAGTGATGTCATCAGTAGTAGTGGACTGTTGAAGTACTGAATTTGATTAAAAATCAATGCAACTAAAACAATCCCCTTGAAATATTATCTGATGCACATGTGAACAATGTGTCCCCCTTAAAGGGGCAGACACTGTAATAATATCTGCAATAATTACAATGACTTTTCCCTTCAGATAAATCACTAAAATGTACAGACCTCAGACATGAGAAGAATTAGGAAAAGGCATAGAAGTAAAAGGCTGCCATTCAGAGACAGCAAACAGTGATCTTAAAATAATAAAGATATCAAAGAGAAAACATTTCGCGATACAATGAGGGGTTATTTACATAAAACAGTACTGGCCCTTTAATGACTAGAACAATAGATGAGCGGCCGACATGTCCACAGCGTTCCAGAGGATAAATGACTTTCATGATCAAAGACACTGCTGAGTGGAAGAAAACCTGAAGTGAGCGCAGCCTCGAGTATGAAGACACACAAAATAAACAATGTGGAAAGGATGCTTTTTTTTGTTGCAGATTTTGACGTGTTTCTTTGAGCCAAAGTCTTGAATGGAATGAGCAGAAGAAAGAAGAGAACTAGAACAACTAGCAGAATAGTGAGTGCAGCTCTGGAGTATAATACAGGATATAACTCAGGATCAGTACAGGATAAGTAATGTAATGTATGTACATAGTGACTGTACCAGCAGAATAGTGAGTGCAGCTCTGGAGTATAATACAGGATGTAACTCAGTATCAGTACAGGATAAGTAATGTAATCAGAAAAACAAAAAATAGAAGTCGGCACTCCAATTAATATGCAAAAATTAAAATATACTTTTAATGTCCATAATTAAAATGAATAAACCAACATAGAAGACCAGTGCAAAAATTTGAAAAATACAAAAAACAAACACTTACAGCATGATGAAAAAATAGACGTGCTCAAAGCATGAATGAACCAGCGTTAGTAGCCTACGCGTTTCAGGGCTTTAGCCCCTTACTCATGGCAGAATGCAAGTTTAGTGAGACACACAGTAGATGTATATATACGTCAAGCCTTCTTACGTAACATTAGATAGACAATGGGCTACATGTGTGACTCACAGAACGTGCATACAAACAAACCAACGGAATTGAAAGAGCAAACAACACACCAAATGCTGAGAGACATAAACTAGTTACATATAAAAAACATATACAAAAAGAATGCCCCCTACAACCCTACTTATGTGCAATACGTAAATAAAAACATTGTATACAAAATACATAAGGGTGTTGTTATATCCCTTGCTTGGCTCTATTCTATTTGATTATGATAAGGATAAAGATAAAGATAAATCTTCTTATTTCCTTTTATTTTTGCCAACTTGTGTTAAAGTCCTATATAAAGATAATTGAATGGATATCCATACTGCGTTAATCGGCCAAAAACCGCAAACATATGAAACAAAGCAATATTATAAACATTTTGCACCGAATTTTGGACTAGAGAACGTGAGCTTCATATATGTATTGAAAATGCTATATGCAGGCCTGTTTGGCCATATTATGATATTAAATAAAAATTAGTGAAATGAAAAACAAAAAGAAAACGTGCAGAATAATGAGCACGAAATGACACGAATAAGACACATTATTCGAAAAGAGGAGGAGCTATCATAATGAAGTTTGATGACGCTATATAAGCTAGAACCCCTTTGCAAACTAAAACAGATGGTAATAATATAATATATAATCATATAATTACTTGTAAGTAGCAAATGCTACACTACTTATGATGTAAATATCAAAAGGCTACCTATACACGGATAACTGAAAATAAACTTGTCCGTAAAACCCAAAACACAAGGATTACATGTGTGTGTATCAATGAGCCATAATGACTAAAGATGATAAATGTTGCGGTGCCTAAATCTAAAGGAAATGTGTGAAACTTGTATATGTGATATTATATGATATTGAACCTAATGTTAGGTATATTATGGCCTTCCCAATAGTGATCACAGATATTAAGAACTACATGAATGATGTTATCAGATTAAGCCGAAATGAAAAAATGTACTAATAAAAATATGAAAGATCAGTCTTATAATTAAGACCTTTTGGGAATCTGGTATCCAATTCTAAGATCCAATAGAATTCCCTTTTTAGCAACTTACGCTTCCAATTTCCTCCTCTTAAGGGTCTACTCACTCGTTCTATAGCCCAAAATTGCAATGTATCCATATTACCTTGATGCTTCTGAGAGAAGTGCTTGGAAGCTCCCGATGTATTAGTTGCAAACATTTTGATGGAATCCGCAATGTGCTCCGCTATTCTGATTTTTAATGCCCGAGTAGTGCATCCAACATAGTGCAACTGACAAGCACTGCACCATATTGTGTACACCACATGATCTGATCTGCAGTTTAAAAAACTGCGTATTTGATATTTTTTGTCGGAAAATGCATTATAAAATTCTTTAGTTTTTTTAGCATATTTACACATTTGGCACCTTGGCATACCACATTTGTGGAAGCCTTGTTTGTCCAACCACGTACTTGCAACAGGTTTACGTTGTTTGGGCATCATACTAGGAGAAAGCATGTTATTTAGACTTTGACCTTTACGAGATATAAAATTGCATCCCTCTTGAACTATCTCCCGAAGAACCGCATCTTGGTATAGTATGGGCAGATGTTTGCGTATAATTGTCGTAATCTGACTATAATTGTTGCTATAATTAGTACAAAAATATACATTGGTATTTGAATCTTGATATCTGGTTTTGTTTTTATTGTCAGGATTATCAACTAAAAGAGCTGATCTATCTCTTTTTTTGGCCAAGATTGTAGCTCTGTCCAAAGACCACTTAGGGTATCCCCTATCCTGTAGTCTACGATAAATGTTCGCGGATTCCACAGAGAAACTGTTGTCATCTGAACAAGTGCGTCTAGCCCTCATCATTTCTCCCATAGGAATGGCCTTCTTTGTATGGAAAGGGTGATTGCTGCTAGCATGTAGGACTGTATTGCCTGCGTTCGGCTTTCTGTACAGAGTACTGATGACCCTCTCATTGACACTATCTCCCTGTAGGGAAATGTCCAAAAAGTCCACTGTAGTCCTATGCACATTGTAAGTGAATTTTAAATTCAAATGATTATCATTCAAATACTGCACAAAAGCTGGCACGGCCGCTATATCACCCGACCACACCAAAAGGAGGTCGTCTATATAGCGGCCGTACCAGCAAATCTGTGATGCAAATGGATTAGTGTCAGCATACAAAAAAAGCTCCTCCCACCACGCCATGTAAATGTTAGCGAGCGATGGCGAGAAGCGGGCCCCCATGGGGGCACCACAAATTTGGAGGTAAAATTGTTCATCAAAGCAGAAAAAATTGTGTGTTAATAAATATTGGGTGACCGAAACAACAAATTCACACAATTCCTCAGAATATTCTGTGTATCGATACAAGTGATGCGATAAAGCTGATATCGCTAAATTATGAGGTATGCACGAATAAAGACTGCTTACGTCACATGTAATCCAAGCATAGTTGCTTAGCCACTTAAAATTGTCAAACCTCCTGAGAACACATTTTGAATCCTTCAAAAAACCAGGTACCCTAGCTACCAAAGGTTGGAGAAGGTTGTCTAACCATAGACATATTCTTTCATTTAGGGAATTAATCCCTGAAATGATAGGGCGTAGTGGTGGGGGAGAAATGCCTTTGTGGACCTTGGGCACCCCATAGAAAACAGGTATAACTGGATTCTCAGGAACCAAATAATTACCCTGTTTATCCAATAGGATGCCCAAGTCCACTCCCTCCTGTACCAAATTCTGTAATTTGGACTTAAAAATGTCTGTTGGGTCCGAGGACAATGATTTATATGTGGTAACATCCTGTAGAATTTTCAAAACCTCACATATATAATCTTTTCTATCCAGGACAACCACTAGGCCTCCTTTGTCTGCCATGCTAATTAGAATAGAATCATTTTGTGCTAGCTGTTGTAAAGCTAGCCGTTCTTTATGTGTAAGATTACCTTTTTTACGATTGTTTATCATTTCATTGTGTAAAGCTTTTAGTTCACATTCAATAGCATGTTGAAACTGATCCAAACATGGTACCCTAGACTTGACCGGATAAAAATATGGATTACTGGTTTGAACTCCTACTGTATGAATATGTCGAGTGGTACCTGTGTTAACCAAAGACTGGAGATTTTTTAAACATAATTGTTCCCCAAATAATAAATGAGAAAATTCATTCTGTATATTGGGGATATCTATTTGTTCCTCTTGACTTTGCTGGATAGTTAACCCCTCTCCCTCCTTATCACCTGAAAAATGACGTTTAAGTGTTAATGATCGCACAAATTTATTGACATCAATCAAAGTCTCTGTCAAATTGAAATTTTGAGAAGGAACAAAATTAAGTCCCTTGTTTAGTAATGTAATCATGTCCCCCGTGAGAGGAAAGGAAGACAAATTCAATACTGATGATTTGCTTGATGATTGTAATTTTGTTATTGATGACGTGGCATTTAATGTGACTCCTTCGTTTTGCGAGTGAAATATCTTGGATTTTTTCCTTTTATGTTTTCTGCCACCTCTGCGTTGTCGTTTTTTGACCCTCTTTTGTTATGTTTGTATTTGTCTTGAGTCGTCATATTGATGTTTTTCCTTGTACTATAAGATGCCTCCTCCATAACTTCAGATTCCGAGGAACTGAATGACACCTTTCTAGATGTAGAAGATGCATTTGAGGAATTGCCCGAATAATTGGATTTCCTCCTCTTTTTCAGTATAGGTTTAGGAGTGGAGGAAAAAGTGTTAGAAGACCGACTCCAGTTGTACACTTGATCCGCTTCATAATCAGCTTTATCCCGATTAAATTTCTTTTGTTTAGTGGAAATAATGTTGTCTTCTAGCTGTTGGATCCTGCTCTGCATAGCAGGAAACATCTCCTTGTACATAGATGAATTTTCATATTTAGATAGGTCTCCTTTGATCTTACTTAGTTCCTCTTTATACGTGTCCAATTTGCGGATTCCATCAAAATGTTTGCAACTAATACATCGGGAGCTTCCAAGCACTTCTCTCAGAAGCATCAAGGTAATATGGATACATTGCAATTTTGGGCTATAGAACGAGTGAGTAGACCCTTAAGAGGAGGAAATTGGAAGCGTAAGTTGCTAAAAAGGGAATTCTATTGGATCTTAGAATTGGATACCAGATTCCCAAAAGGTCTTAATTATAAGACTGATCTTTCATATTTTTATTAGTACATTTTTTCATTTCGGCTTAATCTGATAACATCATTCATGTAGTTCTTAATATCTGTGATCACTATTGGGAAGGCCATAATATACCTAACATTAGGTTCAATATCATATAATATCACATATACAAGTTTCACACATTTCCTTTAGATTTAGGCACCGCAACATTTATCATCTTTAGTCATTATGGCTCATTGATACACACACATGTAATCCTTGTGTTTTGGGTTTTACGGACAAGTTTATTTTCAGTTATCCGTGTATAGGTAGCCTTTTGATATTTACATCATAAGTAGTGTAGCATTTGCTACTTACAAGTAATTATATGATTATATATTATATTATTACCATCTGTTTTAGTTTGCAAAGGGGTTCTAGCTTATATAGCGTCGTCAAACTTCATTATGATAGCTCCTCCTCTTTTCGAATAATGTGTCTTATTCGTGTCATTTCGTGCTCATTATTCTGCACGTTTTCTTTTTGTTTTTCATTTCACTAATTTTTATTTAATATCATAATATGGCCAAACAGGCCTGCATATAGCATTTTCAATACATATATGAAGCTCACGTTCTCTAGTCCAAAATTCGGTGCAAAATGTTTATAATATTGCTTTGTTTCATATGTTTGCGGTTTTTGGCCGATTAACGCAGTATGGATATCCATTCAATTATCTTTATATAGGACTTTAACACAAGTTGGCAAAAATAAAAGGAAATAAGAAGATTTATCTTTATCTTTATCCTTATCATAATCAAATAGAATAGAGCCAAGCAAGGGATATAACAACACCCTTATGTATTTTGTATACAATGTTTTTATTTACGTATTGCACATAAGTAGGGTTGTAGGGGGCATTCTTTTTGTATATGTTTTTTATATGTAACTAGTTTATGTCTCTCAGCATTTGGTGTGTTGTTTGCTCTTTCAATTCCGTTGGTTTGTTTGTATGCACGTTCTGTGAGTCACACATGTAGCCCATTGTCTATCTAATGTTACGTAAGAAGGCTTGACGTATATATACATCTACTGTGTGTCTCACTAAACTTGCATTCTGCCATGAGTAAGGGGCTAAAGCCCTGAAACGCGTAGGCTACTAACGCTGGTTCATTCATGCTTTGAGCACGTCTATTTTTTCATCATGCTGTAAGTGTTTGTTTTTTGTATTTTTCAAATTTTTGCACTGGTCTTCTATGTTGGTTTATTCATTTTAATTATGGACATTAAAAGTATATTTTAATTTTTGCATATTAATTGGAGTGCCGACTTCTATTTTTTGTTTTTCTGTTTATATGGCCTGGACCGGGAGGTATGAAGCCTTGAGCACCCAAGCAGAGTATTTCTAGAGTATCGCACACTATACAAGCACTTGGCACGGGGGCTGTGTTCACTTTCCATATGTTTCTAAGTCTATCCGGTTTTTCACACGTGCCCAGTGTCAGTGCAATTAGTATGGACGTACAGATTTCCAAATATATGCAATTGTAAACTAGTGCGATTTACCAGAAGACCAGTGGCATATAGATATTTTTTTTCATTTTTTTCCTTTTTCATTTTTAAACACTACAGCACTATATAGACATCAAGACATAGTAGTTTTTTTGTCCAACTTGTGAATATACACAATTTTTGATCAATTTAGAATGGATTTGGAAGCCACAGAGGATACTAGATCTAGGAAACTTGCGGATATGTTCAACAATGTCACCAGTGATAACAATGAAAATATGGACTGCAAGGAATTGTTTAAAAAATTTGAAAAAACATGGTCCGCGGAAGTGAGAACCTGGTGGGACTATAACACGTTAAAAAAATATACGGACAAGTCAATGATCCCTAGAGGCTTAAGAATGAAAAAGTTCCCTACCACAGTGTTCAATGATGCCTTTTGTACGAAATGGGAGCAGATTCTATCTCAATGCTCCCTAGACCTAATGGGACTCATTATACAGGAGGAGAAGATCAAATTGGACACGTATAAAGAGGAACTAAGTAGGATCAAAGGAGACCTATCTAAATATGAAAATTCATCTATGTACAAGGAGATGTTTCCTGCTATGCAGAGCAGGATCCAACAGCTAGAAGACAACATTATTTCCACTAAACAAAAGAAATTTAATCGGGATAAAGCTGATTATGAAGCGGATCAAGTGTACAACTGGAGTCGGTCTTCTAACACTTTTTCCTCCACTCCTAAACCTATACTGAAAAAGAGGAGGAAATCCAATTATTCGGGCAATTCCTCAAATGCATCTTCTACATCTAGAAAGGTGTCATTCAGTTCCTCGGAATCTGAAGTTATGGAGGAGGCATCTTATAGTACAAGGAAAAACATCAATATGACGACTCAAGACAAATACAAACATAACAAAAGAGGGTCAAAAAACGACAACGCAGAGGTGGCAGAAAACATAAAAGGAAAAAATCCAAGATATTTCACTCGCAAAACGAAGGAGTCACATTAAATGCCACGTCATCAATAACAAAATTACAATCATCAAGCAAATCATCAGTATTGAATTTGTCTTCCTTTCCTCTCACGGGGGACATGATTACATTACTAAACAAGGGACTTAATTTTGTTCCTTCTCAAAATTTCAATTTGACAGAGACTTTGATTGATGTCAATAAATTTGTGCGATCATTAACACTTAAACGTCATTTTTCAGGTGATAAGGAGGGAGAGGGGTTAACTATCCAGCAAAGTCAAGAGGAACAAATAGATATCCCCAATATACAGAATGAATTTTCTCATTTATTATTTGGGGAACAATTATGTTTAAAAAATCTCCAGTCTTTGGTTAACACAGGTACCACTCGACATATTCATACAGTAGGAGTTCAAACCAGTAATCCATATTTTTATCCGGTCAAGTCTAGGGTACCATGTTTGGATCAGTTTCAACATGCTATTGAATGTGAACTAAAAGCTTTACACAATGAAATGATAAACAATCGTAAAAAAGGTAATCTTACACATAAAGAACGGCTAGCTTTACAACAGCTAGCACAAAATGATTCTATTCTAATTAGCATGGCAGACAAAGGAGGCCTAGTGGTTGTCCTGGATAGAAAAGATTATATATGTGAGGTTTTGAAAATTCTACAGGATGTTACCACATATAAATCATTGTCCTCGGACCCAACAGACATTTTTAAGTCCAAATTACAGAATTTGGTACAGGAGGGAGTGGACTTGGGCATCCTATTGGATAAACAGGGTAATTATTTGGTTCCTGAGAATCCAGTTATACCTGTTTTCTATGGGGTGCCCAAGGTCCACAAAGGCATTTCTCCCCCACCACTACGCCCTATCATTTCAGGGATTAATTCCCTAAATGAAAGAATATGTCTATGGTTAGACAACCTTCTCCAACCTTTGGTAGCTAGGGTACCTGGTTTTTTGAAGGATTCAAAATGTGTTCTCAGGAGGTTTGACAATTTTAAGTGGCTAAGCAACTATGCTTGGATTACATGTGACGTAAGCAGTCTTTATTCGTGCATACCTCATAATTTAGCGATATCAGCTTTATCGCATCACTTGTATCGATACACAGAATATTCTGAGGAATTGTGTGAATTTGTTGTTTCGGTCACCCAATATTTATTAACACACAATTTTTTCTGCTTTGATGAACAATTTTACCTCCAAATTTGTGGTGCCCCCATGGGGGCCCGCTTCTCGCCATCGCTCGCTAACATTTACATGGCGTGGTGGGAGGAGCTTTTTTTGTATGCTGACACTAATCCATTTGCATCACAGATTTGCTGGTACGGCCGCTATATAGACGACCTCCTTTTGGTGTGGTCGGGTGATATAGCGGCCGTGCCAGCTTTTGTGCAGTATTTGAATGATAATCATTTGAATTTAAAATTCACTTACAATGTGCATAGGACTACAGTGGACTTTTTGGACATTTCCCTACAGGGAGATAGTGTCAATGAGAGGGTCATCAGTACTCTGTACAGAAAGCCGAACGCAGGCAATACAGTCCTACATGCTAGCAGCAATCACCCTTTCCATACAAAGAAGGCCATTCCTATGGGAGAAATGATGAGGGCTAGACGCACTTGTTCGGATGACAACAGTTTCTCTGTGGAATCCGCGAACATTTATCGTAGACTACAGGATAGGGGATACCCTAAGTGGTCTTTGGACAGAGCTACAATCTTGGCCAAAAAAAGAGATAGATCAGCTCTTTTAGTTGATAATCCTGACAATAAAAACAAAACCAGATATCAAGATTCAAATACCAATGTATATTTTTGTACTAATTATAGCAACAATTATAGTCAGATTACGACAATTATACGCAAACATCTGCCCATACTATACCAAGATGCGGTTCTTCGGGAGATAGTTCAAGAGGGATGCAATTTTATATCTCGTAAAGGTCAAAGTCTAAATAACATGCTTTCTCCTAGTATGATGCCCAAACAACGTAAACCTGTTGCAAGTACGTGGTTGGACAAACAAGGCTTCCACAAATGTGGTATGCCAAGGTGCCAAATGTGTAAATATGCTAAAAAAACTAAAGAATTTTATAATGCATTTTCCGACAAAAAATATCAAATACGCAGTTTTTTAAACTGCAGATCAGATCATGTGGTGTACACAATATGGTGCAGTGCTTGTCAGTTGCACTATGTTGGATGCACTACTCGGGCATTAAAAATCAGAATAGCGGAGCACATTGCGGATTCCATCAAAATGTTTGCAACTAATACATCGGGAGCTTCCAAGCACTTCTCTCAGAAGCATCAAGGTAATATGGATACATTGCAATTTTGGGCTATAGAACGAGTGAGTAGACCCTTAAGAGGAGGAAATTGGAAGCGTAAGTTGCTAAAAAGGGAATTCTATTGGATCTTAGAATTGGATACCAGATTCCCAAAAGGTCTTAATTATAAGACTGATCTTTCATATTTTTATTAGTACATTTTTTCATTTCGGCTTAATCTGATAACATCATTCATGTAGTTCTTAATATCTGTGATCACTATTGGGAAGGCCATAATATACCTAACATTAGGTTCAATATCATATAATATCACATATACAAGTTTCACACATTTCCTTTAGATTTAGGCACCGCAACATTTATCATCTTTAGTCATTATGGCTCATTGATACACACACATGTAATCCTTGTGTTTTGGGTTTTACGGACAAGTTTATTTTCAGTTATCCGTGTATAGGTAGCCTTTTGATATTTACATCATAAGTAGTGTAGCATTTGCTACTTACAAGTAATTATATGATTATATATTATATTATTACCATCTGTTTTAGTTTGCAAAGGGGTTCTAGCTTATATAGCGTCGTCAAACTTCATTATGATAGCTCCTCCTCTTTTCGAATAATGTGTCTTATTCGTGTCATTTCGTGCTCATTATTCTGCACGTTTTCTTTTTGTTTTTCATTTCACTAATTTTTATTTAATATCATAATATGGCCAAACAGGCCTGCATATAGCATTTTCAATACATATATGAAGCTCACGTTCTCTAGTCCAAAATTCGGTGCAAAATGTTTATAATATTGCTTTGTTTCATATGTTTGCGGTTTTTGGCCGATTAACGCAGTATGGATATCCATTCAATTATCTTTATATAGGACTTTAACACAAGTTGGCAAAAATAAAAGGAAATAAGAAGATTTATCTTTATCTTTATCCTTATCATAATCAAATAGAATAGAGCCAAGCAAGGGATATAACAACACCCTTATGTATTTTGTATACAATGTTTTTATTTACGTATTGCACATAAGTAGGGTTGTAGGGGGCATTCTTTTTGTATATGTTTTTTATATGTAACTAGTTTATGTCTCTCAGCATTTGGTGTGTTGTTTGCTCTTTCAATTCCGTTGGTTTGTTTGTATGCACGTTCTGTGAGTCACACATGTAGCCCATTGTCTATCTAATGTTACGTAAGAAGGCTTGACGTATATATACATCTACTGTGTGTCTCACTAAACTTGCATTCTGCCATGAGTAAGGGGCTAAAGCCCTGAAACGCGTAGGCTACTAACGCTGGTTCATTCATGCTTTGAGCACGTCTATTTTTTCATCATGCTGTAAGTGTTTGTTTTTTGTATTTTTCAAATTTTTGCACTGGTCTTCTATGTTGGTTTATTCATTTTAATTATGGACATTAAAAGTATATTTTAATTTTTGCATATTAATTGGAGTGCCGACTTCTATTTTTTGTTTTTCTGTTTATATGGCCTGGACCGGGAGGTATGAAGCCTTGAGCACCCAAGCAGAGTATTTCTAGAGTATCGCACACTATACAAGCACTTGGCACGGGGGCTGTGTTCACTTTCCATATGTTTCTAAGTAATGTAATGTATGTACACAGTGACTGTACCAGCAGAATAGTGAGTGCAGCTCTGGAGTATAATACAGGATATAACTCAGGATCAGTACAGGATAAGTAATGTAATGTATGTACATAGTGACTGTACCAGCAGAATAGTGAGTGCAGCTCTGGAGTATAATACAGGATATAACTCAGGATCAGTACAGGATAAGTAATGTAATGTATGTACACAGTGACTGTACCAGCAGAATAGTGAGTGCAGCTCTGGAGTATAATACAGGATGTAACTCAGGATCAGTACAGGATAAGTAATGTAATGTATGTACACAGTGACCAGCAGAATCGTGAGTGCAGCTCTGGAAAATTCTTCCTTTACGTGACATGTCCGGCTCTCATCTTGTGTCACAGATACCCCAGGACAAGCTACTGCTGTTGATGATGATGTCCGCAGTTTTATCTCACCCCTCCCAGTCAGCAGACTATAATCCGTTCCTTGTATACAGTACAATCAGTGCTGATACACTGTAACCCCCAGAGCTGCACTCCTCGCTCTCCACACTTCATCTCCTGTCATTATCTTACAGCGGTTGTCAGATACTTCCCAGAAAACAGAAAATCTACATAAGTACTGGGTGTCAGCGAGAGCCGCCCGGATTTACACAATTACATATTTTGCAGCATCCGACAAAACTGGATTAAATCCGTTTTGTATTATTCCTGGGATGTAAAGAACGCGCCGAGTTGTCAGGCTGAAATGTCAAGGAAGTCATTAATACAAATGTCAGGGTACGGCAATAAACACGACGAGGGGGCACCGGGGCTAATGGATTCCACTAAGCAGATGAAAGGCTCCCAATATCTGGTGTAAGTGACTCTCCGCCGCTCCCACAACCTGTTTATTATGTGTCATTTCTTCATATGATAATTGCTTTCTTTTCTCTCCTTGACAAAGCAGAGTCCAGAGCAGAACTGTGTGATAGTAAAAGAACAAAGACCGAAGACGGCGGGCACGTAACGGGCGATGTCACCGCTCACAGCCGAAGCGGGTGCTCAAATGGCTGAAAGAACTTTTCAATCATCCTCATGAACACCTGACACTGCCCACAAAATTAAAGCCCCGCTCCATTAAAGGGGATGTTATCTATTGATGACCCAGGATAGGAAATCAATAAGTTATTGGCAGGGAAGTCGATACCCAGGATCCTCACAGATCAGCTCAGGCATCACGGTCATTGGTCACCTGGTACAACAGCAGCTCAGTCCTATTCAAGTAAAAGCAGTTGAGCTGCAGTACAAAGCACAGCCACAATGCAACGTATGGCGCTGTGCTTGGTATTCAGCTATGAGGATGAAGTGTTTCCATCAGATGAGTTGTGGGGTTCCTGGATGTTGGACCCCCAATGATCATATATTGCTGACCTATGTTAAGGGTAGTTGATTAATATATATATTTTTAGATTGTGAGCCCCATATAGGGATCACAATGTACATTTTTTTTCCTATCAGTATGTCTTTGTAGAACGAGAGGAAATCCATACAAACACGGAGAGAACATACAAACTCCTTGCAGATGTTGTTCCTGGCGGGATTCGAACCCAGGACTTCAGTGCTGCAAGTCTGCAGTGCTAACCACTGAGCCACCGTGTTGCCCCAGTAGTTGATAAATATTTTGTCACACAAAAACCTTTTAAAGGGGTTGTGTCAGGACTGTAGAATCACCTTTTTCCGATGGACACAGAGGTTCTGGCCTTGTCTTGACCCACAGATCACATGATCGGAAACAACGTATCAATCCAGGGGTCACTCTGAACCTCCCTTATTTCCTGCGCTATGTAGGCTGGAGCGAGGGAGCAGAGCGCTGCCTCTGATCACATGACCCAAGGATCAGGACGAGGCTGGAACCCCAGGTCCATCATCATGAGGCCCTGAACGGACTCTAGTCCTGTTCAATGGGACACTGGGAACAAGGGAGTATGCTTTTTTATTTTATCCTTACCCTGGGATTGCTGCAGAGCTTGGTCCAATTCCTGGATCACCCCTTTAAGGCTTGTAAATGTGGCTGAGCTGAGGTCAGACTGATGCTAAGTGCACACTGGCATTGCCTGTCTATTGTTCTGGTCCGTCGGAGGACTCTAGAACATAAGACAAGCAGACCAGTAAAATAGCAGTTACATACGGAGGAGACCAGCGGATCCTGTTGATCCCACAAGGTCCATCAGGAGCCCATTGTTTTAAAACTGACAATGGCGGACAAACAAGTCATGCGTGCAGGTCTTTTTCGACAGCTGATTTCAGGCGGACATTCCAATGGAGACTCTGGCGCAAATGTGAACATGGCCTAGGACAACCAACCTGCCCCATGGACTTGTGTATTCTTAAATGGGATATGATCGGTCAGCTTCTGTCTATGCTCTCCCACATAGCCGTGAGGTCGGCCATGTTATATCCTGATGCCTGTGTCTGCGTGCTTAGTGTTAGTGAATGCTGTATACACCAGGGCACCTTTACCTGCTCCTTGGAGGCAAGTCTACAGACTGAAGACCTCCCTCAGTAATGATGTCATAGACCCGCCCCTGAGGAACATAAGCACCAGACTTATCCTGCCACGAGTCAGATTATTACGATTTATGGACCATCAAATTCCAGACCTTTGCTGAACTTAGGTTTTTATGGGACAAGATGACTTTTTAGGAGGATCTTTCAGTCTAATTCGAGTGGATATCTTCTTATGGGAAGAGAAAAGTGAGCGCGGCCTATCAGTCAGCCTATGGTTGGCGGTCTGTCATTAGCGAGCCTTTTATCATGTATTTTGTAAGGTTAGGGAATCGTTTAATATGCTAATGAAATCCACCAGCCTGTGAACAAATGGTCTCCTGATAAAACGCTGCTAAGAAAAAATATCTGAAAAAGTTGCTATTACTGGAAAGTTCGGGCGACTCACTAAGCAGGAGGATGAATGAAGTTCTTTGGCGCAGGTGACTTTGTCGGACTGACCTGCCATGGGCCGCTGCTCGCCACCTCTGCTGATTCATTCTCCAGGACTCCGCCAGTATTTGTTCTGACATTTTAATTAAAATACGACCAAGGCCTCCTCGCCAGAAGATAAAAAAAAAGATGGCAGAGCGCGACGCGGGGGGCTCCAGGGGACGCTTACCACGATACGAGGAATGTGAAGAGCCAATACATCATGGCTGACCAGCCGCTCCTGACATTATAAACTCCTCCACCTCATCTATAATGTGACCGAAGATGTAACAAAACTCGGATACTCGCAAGATACATGTATCTAATCATCGGCTCACCCAATGGCCTATGGGAATTAAACATAGGGCTGGTAGAGGTGGACTGGAGAATGGGTGGGATCAATGATTTGTGGGTGTGGTCACTAGTAGACAGAAGATAGTATATATATTTATATATATATATATTGTGGGGAATCGCTCAGGTAGATGCTTGTAGCAGTGCAGGAAACAGGGACACAGACACTGCATTGCATACAAGTTCAGGCAGATAATATACAGCATAGCCTAGGAGGGTGTGGCTAATGATCAGTGGGTGCGGTCAGTGTATAGTAGATAATGAGTACAGCATAGCCTAGGTGGGTGTGGCTAATGATCAGTGGGTGTGGTCAGTGTATAGTAGATAATGAGTACAGCATAGCCTAGGTGGGTGTGGCTAATGATCAGTGGGTGTGGTCAGTGTATAGTAGATAATGAATACAGCATAGCCTAGGTGGGTGTGGCTAATGATCAGTGGGTGTGGTCAGTGTATAGTAGATAATGAGTACAGCATAGCCTAGGTGGGTGTGGCTAATGATCAGTGGGTGTGGTCAGTGTATAGTAAATAATGGGAACAGCATAGCCTAGGTGGGTGTGTCTAATAATCAGTGGGTGTGGTCAGTGTATAGTAGACAATATACAGCATAGCCTAGGTGGGTGTGGCTAATGATCAGTGGGTGTGGTTATCAGTGCAGGTTGGGGCTTATGAATACGGAGACGGCTATTATCACCAGTGATTTTCAGCTCACCTTCTGAGTCCAGTGTGAACAGCTTCCTCACCACGTCCTCCAGGTCTTCTCGCGCTGTCTTCTTTGCGGACGGACACGTCAGATGGACGAGATCTACAGTCAGACAATTAATAAGATCATGAAATGAACCCCACAACAATGAGTAACATTTATCACATTGGGTCACCCGGGTACGACCTGGGTTCTGCTACATCACTGCCTTCCATACCAAGACATTCTTAAAGGGACAGTCCAGTACAACAGGTATTTCCGTTCACTGATCCAAATCTGTTAAAAACATGTTGCCATTGTTATGGCTTAACCTTAAAGGCAGGTGACCTGAGTATGGCATGCTGTGCCTTGTAGTTCCACAAAAGGAGTCGGGACATCAAAAGAAGCCAAAAAAAATAAAAATGAATGAAGTTCTAGTTTTGGGTGTTGTTTTCCATAATGCTTGATGTGTTTCCTCATTAGGGCAACAATACTGAAAGGAACGGTGGGCACAAAGCGGGCGTAATTAATAGACGCGACGGCCGACAAATACAAACATCATTTGGTTCTACAAAGGGACTGTCTGATGCCCATTGGCAATCAAAGGACACTTTAAGTCTCCAAAGACTTTGCTCTACAACTTCCATAAACTTTTAATGAACTGGATTTTTTCATTTCTCGCAGGAGATCAAAGTCTCGGCGCAGTACAATCTCCTTTTCATGTTTAATAATAATTAGTCTCATCTGGTTTGGTGCGGTAATCCGATCACAGCCTAAAACACTGGGGCCTATGTAGTCTGCAACCTGACAATTATCTCGCCCACTGACACACACAGCCGGGGCGAACAACCCCGGGACGGGAATGGGGAGCGCCCCCCAAACCCACAGAAACACAACAAAATCCACCCCAATATACTGTTACCAAAGATGGCGACAATGTCACAGGAGATACAGCGAGGACGAGGAGTGCTGGGATGGGCCAAAGGGGATGATGTTCGGACGTTGCCTAATATATCATCATAAATATCCAATCAAGAAAAGATGGGTCATAATCTATAAGGCTGTTGTCATTCAGCTTTCCCATACTATGGACGAGCAATTCCATCACACTATATAACTGATCATGGGTCTGGCAAAGCTGAGTGGCCATAGTGGTTGTTCAGAGCTTTCCCAAGTACACACACATCAATGCTGTTCAGGATCTGTAAAGCTGGAATATCAATGGTGACATAGGAAAAGCTGTGTGCGTGTAGATATGTCAATGGATACAACTAGCACAAGGCTTGTCACCCAGCTTTCCTAGACATCTGAACAGCAAATCTGATGTAAACACAGAGATAAGGGCATGGGATGGATCACTGCACACTGACCATTTAGGCATTAAGGAAAGCTGGGTGGCCATATTGTTACTAAACCAGAAATGCAAACAACTCACGGCATTATACAACTAAGGTCGGGAGTCTGGGAAAGCCAGGAATCCATACTGCTTATCACTCAGCTTTCCTAGTCTCCTGAACAGCACCTGATTTAGCAGTGAATGACCAATGCCTCCAGTTCGGTGTGTAAGTAATCACATGCACCATTCAGGAGTTTTGGAAAAGCTGGGTAGCCATATTTCCTCTAATTTCAGTCTAATTTAGTCAATTTAGGAGTCTGGTAAAGCCAGGCATCCATATTGCTTATCACTTAGCTTTCCCAGTCTCCTGAACAGCATCTGCCTTGCGCAGTTATCCAGCCTCGCTTCTGTCAATCACTAACCAAACAGACCATGCAGGAGATTGGAAAGCTGGGTATACATAGTGCTTATCACTCAGCTTTCCCAGGCTCCTGAACAGCATCTGCCTTGCGCAATGATCCAGCCTCACTTCTCTCAATTCCTAACCAGACAGACCATTCAGGAGTTTGGAAAGCTGGGTATCCATATTGCTTCTAGCCAAGCTTTCCCTTGGTATAATTTAATCAACGTACAATTTAGGAGTCTAGGACAGCATGTGATAATCAGGAGTTTGGGAAAGTTGGGTTGCCATAGAGCTTCTAGCCCAGCATAATTTAGGCAGGAGCTGGAGAAATCCAGGCGTTCATTTTGCTTGTCACCCAACGTTCCCTTTAATGTCAGGCGGTGTTCGGTGCACCCGCCAGGGCGATTGGTTGGCATCCGTTAATGACACTACTTAGCAGATGAGGACGACGTTGTTACGAAGGGAAACATTAAGGCAAAGACTAATTGATTTAAAATAGGTTTTATAGATTTTTGCTCCAGTCGGTTATAAAATCATCAGATCCGCCGGCGTTTCATTTCAATATCGCCTTTATCATGTCATTTCGGGTCTGACGGACTCATAAAACCTCATCAGCGCGCCTCCTGATTATGTTTGATTTACTCAGGTGGAGTGGCATTAGTTACCGCGCCTGCCAGCATTTGTCTTCAGGTAATTCTCCGGGGAGAAGAGCGATGAGCTTCTCTACGCGATTCCATCATTAGCACCGGGAAATTTTTTTAGGGGCCGAGAGAACGACTTTGGTTCCGGTCAGCTGGCGCTGCCGATGATGGGACTGTCATTCCTGCGGGTGATCAAAGGCGAGAGAGATTTGTATATTTATCTTACGCAATTGTCTGACGGGGAGATCGCTCACTCGGATCTCATTTACTCGTAATGAAGTGAAAACACGATGCCAGGATTTATGGCAGGCCCAGGATCATCCCGCAAAATATTCTACAGGACAATTTTTTTTGTGCTAATACCGTGAGATGGGCACGAGACAATGGAGGGGGGGGGATGACAGGAGGTCAATAGGGTGCAGGAACTGAGATCACACGAGGATTGATGAAGGGCAGAGAAAAGCAAAAATTGGTGCAAAAATTTACAATTTTCTTCTTTGACCAATTTCTAGAAAAGTGGCAAAATAATATTGGAATTTAGTGCAAAATTTACTACAAATTCTGTCAGAAAATGGAAACATTTTTTAGCACGAATCTATGCAGGTTCATATCTAGTGCAGGTCTGATATTCTGGGGCACACATAGCTAGAGATGTGTCTCTTAAAGGGGTTGTCCAGGATCATAGAATTAAATGCAAGCAAGTCTAGTAAATACAACATGCAAAAATTCTCCGGCATCCTCTCTTCCATTCTTGCACTGGGCCGACCATCACCGTTCTGTATACAAAGGGGCTGCAAAGATGATGGAGGGCGGAGGGCCGGTCCAGTGCAGGAACAGAGGGGTGAATGCAGGTAAGTATCTGTACCTTTTTTATTGTCTAGTCCTTCCCTGCATTTAACTTTAAAGCCAAGGCCTCACGCAGCAAACTGTAGCCAAAAACATGGCGGAAATGCATCATGATCATGGACAGAATACGGGAAATAACCACGGCCGTGTGCAAAGGGCGCATGAAAATTACCCTAACAGAGATGGAAAACTATGGCACATTTTGCTATTTAAAAAAAATAACAAAAAACAAAACATGCAACGTTGAAAACAGAAACATTTTTCCTCTTTTTTTTTTTTTTACATTTTCTCAGATACAAAAATAAAAAACAAGCAAAAATAAAGCCCTAAATTATTCAAGTAACCAGAATAAAAAGATGTCCGGTCATGAACTGAGGAAAATCGCCCAGACATGAAGTGGTTTAGGGGATTGTCATGAATGTAATCTTTAGGTGACAGATTGGTGGGGTCCGAGCAGTGAGCAGATCTGTTGGTGCAGGGTTTCGGCCTCTGGATGTAAGGCTCAGTTCACATCCGCGCCCGGTCTCCATATGGGCGTTCGTTTGCCTTTCCGCATTTTTCACCCTTTTCGGGTGTAAACCAAACATAAACCATGCAGACCCTATTATAGTCTATGGGGTCTGCGGGTTTCCTAAGGTAACGGTTTTTTATGCGGATTCGGTTTCCGTCCGAGGGGGGTCCCTAAGTGAACTCCCCAAACAGAAGCCCATGTGCAGATGTGAACCAGGCCTTAGGCTGAATTCACATTACAATACATTGTCAGGAAAGTTACAGCCTATATGTCTAACATACCTATAGGTCTCTGTTCATATGATGGAGGCCAAAAGATTCTTCTCTTGGTCTTTGCGGGATGGTTACATGTTGGAATGGGAACTTCTGCACTTCTGCTATTGCAAAACTACAACTCCCAGCATGCACGCTTTCTCAGTTGTTCTCTGAACTCCCACAGAAGTGGCTGGAGCATGCTGGGAGTTGTAGTTTCACAAAAGCTGATCTAAAAGCTGATGGTCCCTTGGTATAGTGCACACAGAGACCATTGTTTTTGTAATGGGAGCCTATGGGTGACATACCTTGCTGTATACAGTGACCTACAACAACAAATCCTCCTGATGTATACCATTCGATGCAAACATATAGTGAACAGGCGCTAAACCAGATTGTTCACTTGCACTGACAACAAGCAGAGGTATTAAGAACCTGAAGAACAGATCCATAGTCTATGCCGCGGTAGATCTGTCCGTTATACATGGATTAGGGAATATTATTAGCGTTCTCCTCTAGGTTCCTGCCTAGCAATGACTGTTTCGCGGGGCGCGCGTCCAGAGAGGGGCGGCCGGCGGCTCCATTCTATGAGAGCAGAGACAGTTATAAAGTGTCGGGCGCTCTAAACAATCACATCGTGACATTATCCAGCTTAAGCAAATTGCGGTGTAAGTGGAAGTGATGTCCCTCGCAGCGATACAATCTGAGTAATAACCAGGATCTCCTTATCGCACTTGACACGGCAGCGGCCGCTACATCTATAAAGGGAGGGAGCAGCGGCGGCGGCTGCAATTGTCACGGAGAGCAGCGATCACTGCACTTAGCTGCGGCTCCAGGATGTTATTTGTGTTGAGGCAGAAAGATTGTTAGACGCCTCAATAGAGAAGATACAAGTAGAAGACGGGGAGACACAATTACACGCTCCATAGAGGCTGACCACCCTCTCCAAGACCAGAGTGGGGGGGGGGAGAGCACCTTAAATAAACCGAACGGGGTCACAGGTCAATGGAAACACTCCGAGATAAAATACACAGGGCTGATGTCATGTCGTATGAGAAGGGGTACACAACAGAAGGCTGCAGGGGTGGAGGGAGCAGGGCCACCAGCAGCACAGAGTATCTCAGGAGAGAAGACTGATGAGACTGTCTCTGTATGTTATTGGGATGAAAGAATAAAGGCGGACATTGCTACGTACATGTATGTTTCATGCAGGTGTTTGTAGAAGAGCAGAGCTCGGTCAGGTGCACGGTGGGCTGATGGTCCTCATCCGGGGGAACCGTCAGGACAGAAATCTAAAGATGAGACAGAGAAAGCATCATAGAAACATAAGTAATAAAACTGAGGACTGAGAATGCACGACAGATAGATAGATAGATAGATAAGAGATAGATAGATAGGAGAGATAGATAGATAGATAGATAGATAGATAGATATTAGATAGATAGGAGATAGATAGATAGATAGATAGATAGGAGATAGATAGATAGGAGATAGATAGATAGATAGATAGATAGATAGATAGATAGATAGATAGGAGATAGATAGATAGGAGATAGATAGATAGATAGATAGATAGATAGATAGATAGGAGATAGATAGATAGGAGATAGATAGATAGATAGATAGATAGATAGATAGATAGATAGATAGGAGATAGATAGATAGATAGATAGATAGATAGATAGATAGATAGATAGATAGATAGAGTAGGTAACAGGGCTGATACATTCTCTTCCTATGTATATATCACTGACATTCTGTACATTATCTGCAGTGAGAACTTTCCAGAACATTATCCCCTGGACCGGTGCCAGCAGAACAGGTTTCCCGTCTGAAGGATTTATCTCACATTTCAGATCCCGTTTCCCTGACACTGATTATAATGATAGAAAACAATCATTTTATAACCAGTTTAGAACTCGCAGTAGACGGCGGCGGCGGCTGCTGCGCTTTATTTTCTCCGCGCTGACAGCCTCACTATATTATTCTCAATTATTTACTAATATTTACTGCAGATTTGGTGCCAATTAAATCTCAGACGTCGTCACAACTCAAGTTGAAAATTTCCACCATCTGGTGTCTCCTTGAGAAATACAGAAAGAATTCAGGAGTCTCGATTCTAGCAGCGCCGCCGCCACGCACACAGTTGTGTATCACTACAGAGTAATGTACGGTGCAGGAGGATAATAGACAAGGGAAGAGGTCACAGCTCAACACCAGCACCCCCCAGAGGACACAGGCATAACACGTGGGCACCACCTACCTCCTGGTCCGATCTCAAGATGGAACGGTCGGTAATGAGAATTGCCCTGGAGATCTGCCTGAAGAAGAGACAACTGTGATCATTATGTCTTCTAATCTATTTAGCACCATCACTCCCATCATCCCTGTCCTCAGGAGCTCACAGTCTATTCTACCGCTGTCACACAATGTATCACTCCCATCATCCCTGTCCTCAGGAGCTCACAATCTATTCTACCGCTGTCACACAATGTATCACTCCCATCATCCCTGTCCTCAGGAGCTCACAATCTATTCTACCAATGTCACACAATGTATCACTCCCATCATCCCTGTCCTCAGGAGCTCACAATCTATTCTACCGCTGTCACACAATGTATCACTCCCATCATCCCTGTCCTAAGGAGCTCACAATCTATTCTACCACTCTCACACAATGTATCACTCCCATCATCCCTGTCCTCAGGAGCTCACAATCTATTCTACCGCTGTCACACAATGTATCACTCCCATCATCCCTGTCCTCAGGAGCTCACAATCTATTCTACCGCTGTCACACAATGTATCACTCCCATCATCCCTGTCCTCAGGAGCTCACAATCTATTCTACCACTCTCACACAATGTATCACTCCCATCATCCCAGTCCTCAGGAGCTCACAATCTATTCTACCGCTGTCATACAATGTATCACTCCCATCATCCCTGTCCTCAGGAGCTCACAATCTATTCTACCGCTGTCACACAATGTATCACTCCCATCATCCCTGTCCTCAGGAGCTCACAATCTATTCTACCTCTGTCACACAATGTATCACTCCCATCATCCCTGTCCTCAGGAGCTCACAATCTATTCTACCGCTGTCACACAATGTATCACTCCCATCATCTCTGCCTCAGGAGCTCACAATCTATTCTACCGCTGTCACACAATGTATCACTCCCATCATCCCTGTCCTCAGGAGCTCACAATCTATTCTACCGCTGTCACACAATGTATCACTCCTATCATCCCTGTCCTCAGGAGCTCACAATCTATTCTACCGCTGTCGTACAATGTATCACTCCCATCATCCCCGTCCTCAGGAGCTCACAATCTATTCTACCAATGTCACACAATGTATCACTCCCATCATCCCTGTCCTCAGGAGCTCACAATCTATTCTACCGCTGTCACACAATGTATCACTCCCATCATCCCTGTCCTAAGGAGCTCACAATCTATTCTACCGCTGTCACACAATGTATCACTCCCATCATCCCTGTCCTCAGGAGCTCACAATCTATTCTACCGCTGTCACACAATGTATCACTCCCATCATCCCTGTCCTCAGGAGCTCACAATCTATTCTACCTCTGTCACACAATGTATCACTCCCATCATCCCTGTCCTCAGGAGCTCACAATCTATTCTACCGCTGTCACACAATGTATCACTCCCATCATCTCTGTCCTCAGGAGCTCACAATCTATTCTACCTCTGTCACACAATGTATCACTCCCATCATCCCTGTCCTCAGGAGCTCACAATCTATTCTACCGCTGTCACACAATGTATCACTCCCATCATCCCTGTCCTCAGGAGCTCACAATCTATTCTACCTCTGTCACACAATGTATCACTCCCATAATCCCTGTCCTCAGGAGCTCACAATCTATTCTACCGCTGTCACACAATGTATCACTCCCATCATCCCTGTCCTCAGGAGCTCACAATCTATTCTACCTCTGTCACACAATGTATCACTCCCATCATCCCTGTCCTCAGGAGCTCACAATCTATTCTACCGCTGTCACACAATGTATCACTCCCATCATCTCTGCCTCAGGAGCTCACAATCTATTCTACCGCTGTCACACAATGTATCACTCCCATCATCCCTGTCCTCAGGAGCTCACAATCTATTCTACCGCTGTCACACAATGTATCACTCCTATCATCCCTGTCCTCAGGAGCTCACAATCTATTCTACCGCTGTCGTACAATGTATCACTCCCATCATCCCCGTCCTCAGGAGCTCACAATCTATTCTACCAATGTCACACAATGTATCACTCCCATCATCCCTGTCCTCAGGAGCTCACAATCTATTCTACCGCTGTCACACAATGTATCACTCCCATCATCCCTGTCCTAAGGAGCTCACAATCTATTCTACCGCTGTCACACAATGTATCACTCCCATCATCCCTGTCCTCAGGAGCTCACAATCTATTCTACCGCTGTCACACAATGTATCACTCCCATCATCCCTGTCCTCAGGAGCCCACAATCTATTCTACCGCTGTCACACAATGTATCACTCCCATCATACCTGTCCTCAGGAGCTCACAATCTATTCTACCGCTGTCACACAATGTATCACTCCCATCATCCCTGTCTTCAGGAGCTCACAATCTATTCTACCGCTGTCATACAATGTATCACTCCCATCATCCCTGTCCTCAGGAGCTCACAATCTATTCTACCGCTGTCACACAATGTATCACTCCCATCATCCCTGTCCTCAGGAGCTCACAATCTATTCTACCGCTGTCACACAATGTATCACTCCCATAATCCCTGTCCTCAGGAGCTCACAATCTATTCTACCGCTGTCACACAATGTATCACTCCCATCATCCCAGTCCTCAGGAGCTCACAATCTATTCTACCGCTGTCACACAATGTATCACTCCCATCATCCCTGTCCTCAGGAGCTCACAATCTATTCTACCGCTGTCACACAATGTATCACTCCCATCATCCCTGTGCTCAGGAGCTCACAATCTATTCTACCACTGTCACACAATGTATCACTCCCATCATCCCTGTCCTCAGGAGCTCACAATCTATTCTACCGCTGTCACACAATGTATCACTCCCATCATCCCTGTCCTCAGGAGCTCACAATCTATTCTACCGCTGTCGTACAATGTATCACTCCTATCATCCCAGTCCTCAGGAGCTCACAATCTATTCTACCGCTGTCACACAATGTATCACTCCCATCATCCCTGTCCTCAGGAGCTCACAATCTATTCTACCGCTGTCACACAATGTATCACTCCCATCATCCCTGTGCTCAGGAGCTCACAATCTATTCTACCACTGTCACACAATGTATCACTCCCATCATCCCTGTCCTCAGGAGCTCACAATCTATTCTACCGCTGTCACACAATGTATCACTCCCATCATCCCTGTCCTCAGGAGCTCACAATCTATTTTACCAATGTCACACAATGTATCACTCCCATCATCCCTGTCCTCAGGAGCTCACAATCTATTCTACTGCTGTCACACAATGTATCACTCCCATCATCCCTGTCCTCAGGAGCTCACAATCTATTCTACTGCTGTCACACAATGTATCACTCCCATCATCCCTGTCCTCAGGAGCTCACAGTCTATTCTACCGCTGTCATACAATGTATCACTCCCATCATCCCTGTCCTCAGGAGCTCACAATCTATTCTACCGCTGTCACACAATGTATCACTCCCATCATCCCTGTCCTCAGGAGCTCACAATCTATTCTACCGCTGTCATACAATGTATCACTCCCATCATCCCTGTCCTCAGGAGCTCACAATCTATTCTACCGCTGTCACACAATGTATCACTCCCATCATCCCTGTCCTCAGGAGCTCACAATCTATTCTACTGCTGTCACACAATGTATCACTCCCATCATCCCTGTCCTCAGGAGCTCACAGTCTATTCTACCGCTGTCATACAATGTATCACTCCCATCATCCCTGTCCTCAGGAGCTCACAATCTATTCTACCGCTGTCACACAATGTATCACTCCCATCATCTCTGCCTCAGGAGCTCACAATCTATTCTACCGCTGTCACACAATGTATCACTCCCATCATCTCTGCCTCAGGAGCTCACAATCTATTCTACCAATGTCATACAATGTATCACTCCCATCATCCCTGTCCTCAGGAGCTCACAATCTATTCTACCGCTGTCACACAATGTATTACTCCCATCATCCCTGTCCTCAGGAGCTCACAATCCATTCTTCTTGTGTTGCGTTATATATCACTCCCATCATCCTTGTCCATAGAGCTCACAATCCAATCTCCGTATCTTACAAATTCTGCTGCTGACAGATGCCCCCTCCTCTGATATATTGCACTTTCCTGCAGTGTATTGTGGGACTTGTAGTGTTTTCTGCATGTGCTTACTGTAAGTACAGCTCACTATACTACATCTACCACAATCCACTGCAACAAAGCAGACAGTGACCAGCAAGGGGCGCCGCTGAGCTCAGGTGAATAACCACATACCGTTATATACTCCTGTGTTATATCCTCCATACCTGTAGCAGACCTGTGTGCACACGCTCTCCGGCAGGTAACTGTCCTCTATGACCACATAGCGGCAGCGGATCCGTTTACCTCTGCTGTCGACAACCGCCTTACACCTAGAAAACACAACGCACAAGAGTCGGAAAGAAATCAGCGATAAAAACAAGTACATACAAGAAAAGACAAGCACATGGAGAAGATTTACTCAGCTAAACGCACCAGAATATTGACTGATCTTACGTAAAAAAAACAGTCCTATATGTCACGCACCACATTTCTTAGGTGTTGAGACCCATTTCTTGTCAAAGGGGTGTGGCTTAGTGTGGAAGGGCGGTGGCCTGCCTAAAGGGGCGTGGTTTAAAATGAAACAATGTGTATCAAACAGTTGGTGCAACAATGTATGCTCCAGTATCCGCCACGGTGATACGTTGTATGTTCTGTAAGTGCGGTTGTCTCCAGGGGGCAGTAATGGCGGACACCCTCCTTATAACATTGCCATGATTAAATCAGACAGTGCTGCGGGGGTCTTGGGGGTCTCCCATCGCTCAGCACAGTCGGGGGTCACCCGGTGGTTGCAATTCTCCTAAATGGCTGTTCCTTTAATTGGATGAAGCCCCTGCAGTCGCCCCTGACACACCTCATATGTTCAGAGCGCGGCCTCCTAACCCCGCCATTAACCCTTCCTGTCACGGTTAAGCACCGCATTGATCCACAGATAGATCATCTCCTCCTGCAGTCAGGGGGTCCGCTGCCACCATCGGGGGCCGGCATGGACACATCGCTGTCACTCCAAGTGACATTTCCATATAAATGAGCCGCTGTCATCAATCCCCCAGTGGAAGATTCCATTAATTTCCCATAAAACGTAATCTGCTAAACGTTACGTCCTCCTCCAATATTAATAAACCCGTCCCATAGAAAGATAAATTATGGGATAAACTGGGGCTGAGCACCCAAAAATGACCATAAAAAAAGGGGAAAGTTCTCAGGATTTATAAAAGGATCTTCTCTATACAGAATAATAACACAGGCATCATTATGTCACAGCAGCAATATCTTCTCTTATTAATATCTAAGGCCATATTCACACTAACATGACAAGTGGCCCTGTGACAGAGGTTTTGGTAACGGCCAACATGGGGACGATATTAGAACAAAGTCAGTTCATTGGGGCCTAACCGCACAGTCGTACATATCACGGATAGATAGGAGATAGATAGATAGATAGATAGATAGATAGATAGATAGACAGGAGATAGATAGGTAGATAGATAGATAGATAGATAGATATTAGATAGATATGGGATAGATAGATAGATAGATAGATAGATAGATAGATAGATAGATAGATATTAGATAGATAGATAGATAGATAGATATTAGATAGATAGATAGATAGATAGATAGATAGATAGATATTAGATAGATAGGAGATAGATGATAGATAGATAGATAGATAGATAGATAGATAGATAGATTATATATAGATAGGAGATAGATAAATAGAAAGATAGATATGAGATAGATATTAGATAGATAGATAGATAGATAGATAGATAGATAGATAGAAGATAGATAGATATGAGAGAGATAGATAGATAGATAGATAGATAGATAGATAGAAGATAGATGATAGATAGATAGATAGATAGATAGATAGATAGATAGATAGATAGATAGATAGATAGATAAATAGATAGATAGATAGACAGACGTCTCCAAGTGACCAGTTGTGGTAATATATGACGATATATATATGTGGTAATATATGACGATATTGCTTCTTTTCTTCTATACGTTTATTTGAAGTTCTAGATAATTCCATAGATCTTTCTATCTTTACACCTTTTGCTTTCTGACATACAGAGGCTGTGTCCCCTCATGTCAGGCCCCTGAGCTGGCGGTGACCCGTGTGCGGTGACTTCAGCCGCTCGGTGCCATGGGGTGCTGGGCCCATGAATCACGCTCAGCCCTCCATTGACCTTCCTTCAATGTGTCTAGTGCGGTGAGTGCAGCCCCATCCATCTCCCGCTCCGCCATGAGTTATAAAGGTTCTTTATGGACCTCATTATCCAAACTAATGGACTAGGGGCAGCATCCTTGAGACAGACCTGCCCGCCACCGCCACGGCCCTCGCTGCAATATTTCAGCACAAATATGTAAATTTCCTCACAATTTTCCATCTTTTTTTATTAAAGAAATATAAATTTATTGGATTTTTGCATGAGTTTGAGGGACGTATTTTGGGGGGGAGGTTGTGTCCTAAGTGGTCGCGGGCAAGAAAATTATGTACAGCGATATATTTTATATGGGAAGAAGTCTTCAAAGTTAAGGACTTGAGAAGTTTCCTTCATGTTTACTTCTAAAGCGATTATAGATGGCGTCGCTGCCTGACATTATTGCCATGGACGGGGAAAGTTCTGTAACTTTCTATCAGACTTTGTGCTTCAGATTTCTCTGCTACATTGTCACAATGTATCTGTCGATGAAGAGAACACCAAGATCATTGGGGTCCCCAATCTTTCATGATCAGCGACTTGCGGACGGATGACGGAACTAATTCACAATGGTGGTGTCACACTACTGAGGACTGGGACAACAAACAGGCCGACTCAGGCAGAGCACATGGGATCCCACTGACTATAATAAGGTCCATTGGATAGATGGATAGATATGAGGGAGATAAATAAATAGATAGATAGGAGATAGATAGATAGATAGGAGATAGATACATAGATAGGAGATAGATAGATAGATAGATAGATAGATAGATAGATAGATAGATAGATAGGAGATAGAAAGATAGATAGATAGATAGATAGATAGATAGGAGATAGAAAGATAGATAGATAGATAGATGATAGATAGATAGATAGATAGGAGATAGATAGATAGATAGATAGATAGGAGATAGATAGATAGATAGATAGATAGATAGATAGATAGATAGATAGATAGATAGGAGATAGATAGATAGATAGATAGGAGATAGATAGATAGATAGATAGATAGATAGATAGATAGGAGATAGATAGATAGATAGATAGATAGGAGATAGATAGATAGGAGATAGATAGGAGATAGATAGATAGGAGATAGATAGATAGATAGATAGATAGATAGATAGATAGATAGGAGATAGATAGATAGATAGATAGATAGATAGGAGATAGATAGATAGATATGAGATAGATAGATAGGAGATAGATAGGAGATAGATAGATAGATAGATAGGAGATAGATAGATAGATAGATAGATAGATAGATAGGAGATAGATAGATAGATAGATAGGAGATAGATAGGAGATAGATAGATAGATAGATAGATAGATAGGAGATAGATAGATAGGAGATAGATAGATAGGAGATAGATAGGAGATAGATAGATAGATAGATAGATAGATAGATAGATAGATAGGAGATAGATAGATAGATAGATAGATAGATAGATAGATAGATAGATAGATAGGAGATAGATAGATAGGAGATAGATAGGAGATAGATAGATAGATAGATAGATAGATAGATAGATAGGAGATAGATAGATAGATAGATAGATAGATAGGAGATAGATAGATAGGAGATAGATAGGAGATAGATAGATAGATAGATAGATAGATAGATAGATAGATAGATAGATAGATAGGAGATAGATAGATAGATAGATAGATAGGAGATAGATAGATAGGAGATAGATAGGAGATAGATAGATAGGAGATAGATAGATAGATAAATAGATAGATAGATATAGATAGATAGATAGATAGATAGATAGATAGATAGATAGATAGATAGATAGATAGATAGGAGATAGATAGATAGATAGATAGATAGATAGGTAGATAGATAGGAGATAGATAGATAGGAGATAGATAGATAGATAGATAGATAGATAGATAGATAGACAGTATTATTTTTATTAATTTTTTCGGTGATGACCTCCCCTCCCCCATCTCTATAGGTGATATTTGGCAGATAAATGGACGTTTTTATTCCCTGTCAATGTTTCCATGTATGTGGTAAATAACATAGGATGAATCCCTGGTGGTAATGTTGCGGCGCCTTATTATAATGTCTCTGGAGCGGAGAGAACACCAATAACCCTCATATTACATACGCCATGCTCTACTTTACATAATGCATTTACGTCTGCTGTAAAGCGCAGGTTCCCTTTAAATGGCGAATCCGTGTAATCCTGACTTGTATATGACAGTATATACTCAGCCGGGTCTGTTGGGTGTTAAGGACGATTTTCTTAACCTGCTCACACAGGTGACAATTGCGCGGTGGGGAGCCATTAACCTTCCGTTATTACGGCGAACTATAACTCAATCACCCGTCACCGTGATGGATCTCATTCAGTAAAACATTGCGGCTGATCCTAATCCTTAAGAAATAAAATGTAAATCCCTTCGTCTTATATCGAGAGCCCTGAACGCGAGAAGACAAAACACCGGAGAAAACCTAGGCTGACACCGAATGTAGAGAGTGAATGGATTAACCCCATCCTGGCTGCAGGGTGAAGAAGTTCACCGAGAACCAGAAGAGAAGAAGAACCAGAGGCGGCGTCCAAGTCAGGGAAAGCGGATACGTGGAGGAAGCGGGACGTTATATACAGGTGTGGGCCATAATTATATACAGGAGACAAGGTGCGCAAGTCCTGGCCTTAACCCCGGATGCCATGACATGCCCTGTAGAGGGCGCTCCACACAAGGCATCCCGAAATACTAAGATCCGACACATATTTGCAGGAGGAACTATCCAGATTTTCTCCATAATGTTGCAAAAAAAAATCTTATTTGCAGAAACAAGGAGATTATTAAAGTCAAGGGTTCACTTACTTTTCAATAATAGACATGACCAGTACAAGTGTGTGTGTATTATTACTTCCCCAGGAGCTTCATTATAAATGCATGCTTGCCAGTGTTGTCGGCGGGGCCAGACAGAAGTGCTTGGCGGGCCGCATGTGGCCCTCGGGCCGCAGTTTGAGGACCCCTGCACTAGATGCACCACAATTATTAAAGGGATATTCCAGGAAAATAAAGATCATCAGTGGCCCAGCAAGAGGCTGAGACCTCCTCACTACTTACCAAGCACAGCGCCATACATTGCATAGTGGCTGTGCTTGGTATTGCAGCTCAGCCCATTCACTTGAATGGGACTGAGCTGTCATCAGGCCATGTAATTGATGAACATGATATCACATGACCCGTTCCCCCATTGATCTGCAACTGATGTCCCATCCTAAGCATAGCTCATCAATTGAAATGTTTTTTTTTTTTTTTAATAATTCTGGCACATTATGAGCGATTTTGCGGTTCAAGTTATAGTAAATTTGCCAAGTTTTTCGTTTTTTTGTGGTCAATTTGATGTTTCTGAAGAAATGGAGAGGATGGCTGATTTACACAAAAAAATTGTGACTTTTCCATGCCAGAAAAATGGCGTCTGCGCCAGAATGGAAACCTATGGCAGGTAGGAACTGGCGTATAATAAATATGTCGGAACAAGGCGCGGACGTCCCAACATTTGCACAGTGTGGCAGGTGCGACACTGTGCACCCCGATATCTCCCCCCCACTCCAGGTTTCTAATATAGAGGGAATGATGAATTTGCCCCATTGTGTGCATAATAGAGAAATCCTAATGGCTCATGTGATGGGGCAAATAATAAGTGCAGGATGTGTCGCTGCCCCCGATATAATCCCCATATATGTGAGCTCCGCCACAGACACCGGGGCCTCAACCACACAATCTACAGTGTTACAGCTTAATGCATCCAGCAGGAAATGAAATTGTCTGGAATTTTATCCATTTGTCACAATGTTGCAGAAGTCACCACGTCCCCCCCACATATTACACAGAGCGGGCTGTGATTTACTCCCTGGACAGAATAATACACCTTTACAGAAGAGAGCAGCGAGGTTTGCACCTTTCCCTCCCGCTCTCTGTATCTGCCGGCTGAACATTACGGCCATAACTCAGGGACAGAACAGTCGTTCAAAGGACATGAAAGGAGCTGAAAAACATAATGTGTAAATGGCTCTATTCTGTGAACATGAAAGGCTGCGCAACGCCGACTCTGCCGACCTCATCAAAGGCGAGAGCGTGCGGTCGTCTGACTGAAAGCACGACTCTACTTACCGTACAAACAGCACATAACAGGTTAAATCTATATAAAACATGTATATCCTTTGCCTTACCTTAATCACGTCCTATACTCCAGCCACACCCAAAGCTGCATTCAAAATATTACAGTTTTGTCCCTAACCTTAGTTGAAAAGGCATTATCCTGCTTGTTCAGTGTCTGCATAGATAAAGCGTGCCTTATGTGGTGCATTCTGGGAGATGTACTGCGTAAATTAGGGGTACTGATGGGAGACCATGTGACAGTCAGACGGTACAATATTTACTATAGACTTCCATAATAAATCTGTTGGACTGAGGCACAAAAACCTCAGCCCTCCCTGATCCCGGCCCCACACTACCCACAATCGGATCAGGGCTTGAAGTACCCCGAGTGAAGTGAAGTTCTCTGGCATAGAGGGAATGATGAATTTTCCCCACTATCTTCAAAGCAGTAGCAGCAAATTACTCACCCATGAGTCATACTACATGTCTCTACTGTTCGTGCATGCTGTGTGCAGAATCTGCAGTGTATCCTATGGAAATAAAGCATCACACTGCCTGTCTGTGCGTGCCATGTGTATAATCTCAAGTTTATCCTATGGAATGCAGCATCATACTGCTGTCTCCAAACTCACACTGCCTGTGTATATCCTATGAGATGCAGCTTCACACTGCTCTCTGCTAACTTACACTGCTAGTCTGTACTATATGTGAATGCTGTGTGCAGAATCTCCAGTGTATCCTATGAAATGTAGTATTACACTACTCCCGATCATACTGCCTGTATATACACTATCTATGTTTGTTGTGTACAGAATCTCCAGTGTATCCTAGGAAATGCAGTATTACACTACTCTCTCCCAGTCATACTGCCTGTATATACTATCTGTGAGTGCCATGTGTATAATCTCAAGTTTATCCTATGGGATGCAGTATCATACTGCTGTCTGGTAACTCACACTGCCTGTGTATAGTATGTGTTGTGTGTAGAAGGTCCAGTATGTCCTATAAGATGCAGCATCAGACTGCTCTCTCCTAACTTACACTGCTTGTCTATACTATACATGAATGCTGTGTGCAGAATCTCCAGTGTATCGTATGAAAGGCAGAATTACACTACTCATGGTCATACTGCCTGTATATATTATCTGTGTGTGCTGTGTGCAGAATCTCTAGTGTATCGTATGAAATGCAGCATTACACTACTCCTGGTCATACTGCCTGTATATATTATCTGTGTGTGCTGTGTGCAGAATCTCTAGTGTATCGTATGAAATGCAGCATTACACTACTCCTGGTCATACTGCCTGTATATATTATCTGTGTGTGCTGTGTGCAGAATCTCTAGTGTATCGTATGAAATGCAGCATTACACTACTCCTGGTCATACTGCCTGTATATATTATCTGTGTATGCTGTGTGCAGAATCTCTAGTGTATCGTATGAAATGCAGAATTACACTACTTCTGGTCATACCGCCTGTATATACTATCTGTGTGTGCGGTGTACAGAATCTCCAGTGTATCCTAGTAAATGCAGTATCACACTACTCTCTCCTGACCCATACTGCCTGTATATATTAGCTGTGCATGCTGTGTGCAGAATATCCAGTTTATCATATGATACGCAATCCCGTAGCTCATACTGCCCGTCTATACAACAGAAAGCAATTACCTCATAACATATTCAAAGAAACAACATTCTATAAAGATTTAGACTTTGTAATAATTCAAAGCCGCAGCTCTGGAAGTGACTGGAGTGTAAGACACGATGACATTCAAGATAAGTATCAATGCCAAATTGAAGAAAAGTCACTCATCTCTCGTCGCCCCTATAGGATTACACCGCAAAATGAGGTTCAAAAGTTAAGCAAGTCTTCCAGCTAGCCAGGGATGGAGGGGTTAAGTCAACCTTCAGGGATAGAAAGGGCAGGGTAGTTTATGACAACAATCTACCTAGAACTCATTAAAGTCTTTTCTCTTGGAGTGACATGCATTATCAGCAAAGATTAATCTGATGAGTCTTTAGGTGAGCTCCATCTAGAAAAAAACAAAAAACCCCGCAATAACAGGAGCTTTGTGTCATCTGATGAAAATCAATTAGACTGGTAAGGCCAGAAGAAAAACTAACATCAGTCATCGCCAGCCCCCCGGCAGCTCAAATGATTTGTCTTCCAAGCCTGGATGATCAGGAGCTGTAGTAATATCACTGGGGAAAATTAATTTATTTTCTATACTGTGGGCCCGACTTCCCTCATTGTGGACGACCAATACACAGATTACTTTTAATCAAGGCTGATATGTCATTAATACCGCCGCGCTCTTTGAAGTTTTTTTTTTTTTTGCCCCTTAATCGACTGCAGCATTTTTCTTGTGCTCTTTGTCTGTAAATAAAGGAAGGTTAAAAGGAAAGGACTGAAGGACTCTTACTCTGAAGATTGGGTGTCCACCAGCAGACCCCGCAGGGAGTGATGCAGACAGTAGATCCCCCCAAACACGGCGCTCATCCTGCAAAAAACAGAGACAAAGATCTGTTAGATAGAATCCTATGGGAATCTAGTAACATGTAAGAGATCTGCTGCGGTTTATTACATCGTATCCAAGATGGCAAATAAGATACATAATATCTACAAATAACCTTATTATAGATGGGGGGGGGGGCAGCAGAATGCAATAAATCATCTGGGGTCTGAAACTGCTTCACTATTAAAACTGAACTTCAGGTTTGGAGTAAATGGTAAATGGTTTCAGTCCAGGTCAGCTCATACACTGTGGTCAGCTGTGTCATGTGATACCCAGTGTGACCACTAGTCCAGATATTGCTTTCCTGTATAGGCAAGTTGTCAGTCTGCCCCATATGAGGGGCATCATAACCTATAAAATTGCAGACATGCCCCCTGTTCACCAAGCCCAGCCATTCTTGCTTCCCTATATGTCCCTCCAGTGCGGCTGAAGTCAATAAAATCGATAACTGAAAAATGCTAAAACTATCCTGATTTACACAGCCTATCTACACAATCTGGGTGTGCTGTGTGCAGAATTTCCAGTGTATGCAATAAGATGCAGCATCACTATGCTCTCCCCTGATTCCCATTGCCCATCTATGCCATCTGTGTGTGCTGTGTGCAGAATCTACAGTGTAGCCTATGAGATGCAGCTTCAGACTGCTATCCCGTAAGTCAGACTGCCTTCCCCTAAGTCAGACTGCCCGCCTATAGTATCTATGAGTGCTCTGTGCAGATTCTCCAGAGTATTCTGAGATGTAACTTCAGACTGATCTACTCTAACTCACACTGCCTGTCTATATTACTTCTATGAGCAGTGTAAAGAAAATCCAGTACATCTATTATATGCAGCGTCACACTGCTTCCACTGTCTGTCTATATTACCTGTTTTCTGCACAGAATCTTCAGTGTATCTTATGAAATGCAGTCTGCCTTCTCTACTCATACTGCCAATCTATACTATCTGTGTGCAGAATCTCCAGTGTATTTCTATGAGACGTAGCTTCACACTGTGTGTGCTGTGTGCAGACTCTAGAGAGCTGTAGCATCACATTGCTCTCCACTGCCTATTAACCATAAGAACTGACAGGGAGTAATCTATAACAAGTAGGGTGCAGGAATATCGGTATGAGTCGAGTATGATATCAGTTCTAACACCTCCTATCTATGATATGGGTGCGTGTTCTATGCAGCATCTACAATGTATTTCTATGAGATGAAGCTTTACACTGATCTCCCATCTCTCCTGCTTGTAAGAGGTGACAGAGAGAAATTCATTACCAGCAGGAGGCAGAGGAGACAGCCTGAAGCTGTATCACATTGGATACACTATATACAAGAAAAATGATGGAATTTTTCTCTAAATGCTCATTTTATTTTTTTACAAAGAAAATTGAAAAGTTACAAAGACCCTCAATTGATCCCGGAACCTTTCCATGTGCCATAAGAAATACTTACATTGGAAGAGCCTGTGCCTGTGTTCATCCAGAACTATAATCAATACAAGCATGTCACCAGTCATGCTCATAGAAAGAGCCCAAAAACAGTTACTAAGTACCCGGCAGTGAACAGAGGGTCAGACCTGATTGTGGGGAGAGCGGCTGAGCATGTGTGTCCATCTGCACTCAGCCCAGCAGGTGGACGTACATATTGCTATACACTCCTAACACCAGGTGGTGCCATACTATGTCAAGAACTGTCAGACATTCACAACAGATACATGAAAATTGCAAATATTTTTTTTCTGATCTATACAATAATTGTATAATATTTACCGGTGGAAAACCCCTTTAAGAAAATGAACACTACAGGTGAATTAGGCAATCTGTTTGTCGATTTTGCTGACAATCCCCAAAATAATAATAATATCAAATCTTCCTGAAGGTTCATTCTATGTACAAGTCACCACAGATGATAACCCAGAATGTAAAGGATCCCAATGATTCCATATTAAAGGAATTTTATTACATAAACTCCAGTTACCCGCCTGTAGTCCTGCTCAATTCTGCCCATGTTGTGGTCGGAAAAGTGCGTGGTTAGCGATTTGTGCGAACTAGAACACGAACATTATAAAGCGGAATGTGATTTATTCTGTAGCCTGTCCGCGCTGCTTGGATGCTCCTAGCGGAACGTTGCAAGACGCTGGAGGACGCCGCGCTGACAGCACAATCGTGTAATGCTCTGCAAACGTGAGGAACATGCGATGGTTATCAGGGTGATGGGTGGGAGACTTCCAGGGAGGGTTCCTATGGGATAAATGGGGATATATAGTATTTCTGGGTCCTGTTCTGTCCATGGTACAGCCTTGACTTAGCGGCGGCGCAGGTCTGGTGCTGTTAACCCCCTAATGACAGACGGTTAAAGTGATATTCCCCCCTCTAATTAACTTGCTCCTGTCACAGCAATAAGCGGACTTCTGCTGACAGACGCTCGCAGGATGCACTCGGCTTCAACTTTGCCCTGCTGACTTCAAATCATATTACGGCGAAATTAACAGTTGTGAAAATCTCTGGCCCGACCGTCCCGTCCTGCGCAGCCTTTAAATGCCATTTCAGCTTCTATCAAAGCAAGAATCAGCACTTGTAATTTTTTAATACAGCTGCAAAACAATAGGCCCCATTAATAGCGGGGGCCCTGACAGCGCGGCTCACCGTGATTTATGAGGCTGTGTATAATTTGATTATTTTATTAATTCTGCTGATTACGGTTTCGGTTAATACGGTGAAGGTCACTCCCAGAATAAATCTTCATTACGTTTCACAGAGAAGCTAAACGCCTGCAATGAGTTGTTTGCTTTAATTAAACACTAATGTAACAGGAAAAGAAAAGAAGCTGGAGGCTCGTCGCATCTGCCGCGGTCGGGGGAGTCGCGGGGACCGCAGACAATGTGCTCAGACGCCAATCACACGCCAAATAAAGTGATAAAGTAATAAAACAGATACAATGCAGGAGAGCGACTGCCTGAAATGTGACCTGGGCGCTTCACAATCATCACCATTTTCAGGGAAATCAATATTAATAATCTTTATAATCTGCTGCAGATTACATATAAACCAGGAAACTACAACATAAACCCCTCCATAGACCAGAGCATCAGTCCGCTCACCGTACAGATCCTACCTACAGAGATATCAGCATATTATGCCCTGCTGCTAAGGCCACTTTTGCAAGAGAGTCAACAGGTCAAGAGTCAAGTGCAGCCATATTGGTGTCACCTTTGAAACCTTATTATTCTGGTGAGATTGGATGATCATATAATGCGTATTAGGGCTCTTGGCTATGCCAAGGAGGGGGAAGAAAGAAGTCTGGAGGAGGATAGAAAACTTAAAGAGCAATGGAGGTGTCTGGAGGGTACTGAGAGGAGTCTGAAAGGAGTCTGGAGGGGGCTGAAAGAAGGCTCGAGGGAAGTGAGAGGAGTCTTGGAGAATAGAAAGGAGCCTGGAATAAAAAAAAAGAGCCTGAACAGGAGAGAAGAGAAGAGTCTGGAGGGGAGAAAAGAGTCCGAAGGGGAGAGAAGAATCTACAGGGGAGAAAAGAGTCTGGACAAAGGAGAAGATTTTGGAGGGGAGAGAAGAGTCTGGAGGGGAGAGAAGAATCTGCAGGGGAGAGAAGAGTCTGCAGGGGAGAGAAGAGTCTGCAGGGGAGAGAAGAATCTGCAGGGGAAAGAAGAGTCTGCAGGGGAGAGAAGAGTCTCAGGATCATGCATTCAGGATCAGTACAGGATAAGTAGTGTAATGTATGTACACAGTGACTGTACCAGCAGAATAGTGAGCACAGCTCTGGAGTATAATACAGGATGTAACTCAGGATCAGTACAGGATAAGTAATGTAATGTATGTACACAGTGACTGTACCAGCAGAATAGTGAGTGCAGCTCTGGAGTATAATACAGGATGTAACTCAGGATCAGTACAGGATAAGTAATGTAATGTATGTACACAGTGACTGCACCAGCAGAATAGTGAGCGCAGCTCTGGAGTATAATACAGGATGTAACTCAGGATCAGTACAGGATAAGTAATGTAATGTATGTACACAGTGACTGTACCAGCAGAATAGTGAGTGCAGCTCTGGAGTATAATACAGGATGTAATTTGGAATCAGTACATTTTTGCATATACTTAGAATAGATCCACTGAAAAAGATACAAATGGATACCTATTCATTTTTTTTTTTTTTTGTTAAACATTGAATACTATACAAGCAGATTCCTTTCCGCGCGGATCAGTTTGTATCTCTTCTCAGGTAATCTATCGTCATTTCTCATTCTATGAATCCTTATCTGTCGCCTTCTATTCATCTTCCCTTGTTCGTCTGATAATTTGGAGTCTTTAGTGATCTGTTTCCTCTGGTATTGCCCCTCCATGCCGCTCTGATGTGATCCAGTATTACAGCCTGATCTGCTCTTTCTTTATTCCTCGTGATTTCCTGAAGTTCAGCACAATTGACCATCAGTAGATGACGGAGGGCAGAGTCACCCAAGTCCTGTCCTGCCACGTTGTTAATGTAATATATTGAGTCAGTGCATCGCTCGCCTTCCGGCATCTGTCTCCTCTGATCTCTCCCTGAAGCTTCCAGCACTCTTGTGTAAGATTCATCTCCAGCAAAAATCTATATCTATCTATAGAGACAGTGAAGTGTCACTCGGGCGGGCGATGGAAGGCGGGAAATGGATTGAGTCTTGGATATCAGAGCTGCAAATTCATCTAGTGAGCAATTTCATTATAAAATCCCGAGTGTTGCTGTAGAATTCTTGTAATTCGGTAATATTGGGACCTTGGAGTTTCTGGATTTTCCAGGGTTCTGAAACGCCCATATAATGAATTGAGCATGCTGGGAGTTTTAGTGTCACAACACCCAGAGTGCCAAAGGTCTGCGACCCCTAGTCTACTGCTACTTATAGTGTGGGTTACTGTGCCCCCAAAATGTGGTGTATCAAAAGACTAGATGATCAGAGGCCAAATTAAAGAACTTCTAGATGTTCATAATCCATCCTGTGAATCACTTAATAGGTTCTGTATCAGAAGTTTTCCAAACTCACTGGCCAGATTGGATATTCTCTTCAGTTCCAGCTTTCTTCAATGTCCTGATGGTTCCTGGGGCCCCATTGTGGGAGCCTCACAATGTGCTGCTGACATCACGTACGTTCGTCTTTGCAAGGAGTTGCGGCATTACTTGGGACCCCTAGAGACTCACAACCATCTGGGCCATATGAGGACATGGGGGATTCTACAAAAGGGAGAATCTTTGCCCTGACTAAAGCTTGTAATGCACTTTAGTTAAAAGTCATTTTTTTCTCACAATACGGGCCAAGTGTGCATGTGTTCTAAACAGGAAGAGAGATGGAAGCTGCAAGACTACTCGGTCCCCTCAAGACTTCTCTTTGACCTCTAAACCCCCATGTTCTATGCAGACTCCTCTGTCTGCTTGAAACTCCTATGTCCTTCTGTCTCCTCCAGACTCTTCTCCTTTGTCCAGACTCTTTTCTCCCCTCCAGACTCTTCTCTCCTGTTCAGGCTCTTTTTTTTTTCCATTCCAGGCTCATTTCTTTCCTCCAGACTCTTCTCCTTTGTCCAGGCTCTTCTCTCCCCTGCAGACTCTTCTCTCCCCTGCAGATTCTTCTCTCCCCTGCAGACTCTTCTCTCCCCTGCAGACTCTTCTCTCCCCTGCAGACTCTTCTCTCCCCTGCAGACTCTTCTCTCCCCTGCAGACTCTTCCCTCCCCTGCAGACTCTTCCCTCCCCTGCAGATTCTTCCCTCCCCTGCAGATTCTTTTCTCCCCTGCAGACTCTTCTCTCCCCTGCAGATTCATTATTATTATTATATTATTATTATTATTATTCTGCAGATGCATTACATGTACTGATCCTGAGTTACATCCTGTATTATACTCCAGAGCTGCACTCACTATTCTGCTGGTGCAGTCACTGTGTACATACATTACATTACTTATCCTGTACTGATCCTGAGTTACATCCTGTATTATACTCCAGAGCTGCGCTCACTATTCTGCTGGTGCAGTCACTGTGTACATACATTACATTACTTATCCTGTACTGATCCTGAGTTACATCCTGTATTATACTCCAGAGCTGCGCTCACTATTCTGCTGGTACAGTCACTGTGTACATACATTACGTTACTTATCCTGTACTGATCCTGAGTTACATCCTGTATTATACCCCAGAGCTGCGCTCACTATTCTGCTGGTGCAGTCAGTGTATACATACATTACATTACGTATCCTGTACTGATCCTGAGTTACATCCTGTATTATACTCCAGAGCTGCGCTCACTATTCTGCTGGTGCAGTCACTGTGTACATACATTACATTACTTATCCTGTACTGATCCTGAGTTACATCCTGTATTATACTCCAGAGCTGCGCTCACTATTCTGCTGGTGCAGTCAGTGTATACATACATTACATTACGTATCCTGTACTGATCCTGAGTTACATCCTGTATTATACTCCAGAGCTGCGCTCACTATTCTGCTGGTGCAGTCACTGTGTACATACATTACATTACTTATCCTGTACTGATCCTGAGTTACATCCTGTATTATACTCCAGAGCTGCACTCACTATTCCGCTGATACAGTCACTGTGTACATACATTACATTACTTATCCTGCACTGATCCTGTGTTACATCCTGTATTATACTCCAGAGCTGCGCTCACTATTCTGCTGGTACAGTCACTGTGTACATACATTACATTACTGATCCTGAGTTACATCCTGTATTATCTACCAGAGCAGCAATCACAATTCTGCCAGTCTTTGTAGGAAATTGTGAACAATCTTGGCTTCTTGTATTACACTAGGGATAGTTTGTACATCCTCCGATGAATGTATAAAGCTTTGTTATAATACAGATCTCCAGAACAAATTCTGTGCAGACATTGAACAAGCTGGGAATTCTGGGAGAATTCATTTCACCTTTCTCAAACTGAACCAGTGGGTGTTGCCGTGTTTTTGGGTCGGACGCCGGGCCCCTCTGATTGCACACTTTATAAGCACAGTAGAAAAATAATAATAGAATAAGATCACCCAAAGAATCTGCACCAGAATGTGCGAGGTTTGCGGCGCCTGCGACCCCCAGAGGTGATACAAGCAGAAGATACATCCCTGTAAGTACATGCAGAGCTGGTCGCGGTGTAGGCGGGTTACTGTATGATTACAATGACTTTTCCTGCAGCGCCAGCACCAAGGGCACAGGCGCTTTATTAACGATAATGCTCAATGATCTGTGAATAACCTGCAAAGAAAATGAAGATTATTGAGTTACTTTCTCTATCTATCCATCCATCACGGCAGAGCAGGCTTCACAATGATAGATCGTCCCTCCCGCTGTTATCCCTGGCGCATCCTCCAGCGAGGAAACAAACTCAGGTCTACCAGACTTGTGCCGCCCTGTAATCCGGAAGAACATAGGAACTGTACCCACCTGTCGTTATACAGACATGCCAATATGTAACAGAAGGAGATGAAGCAACCACATGGGGGCAGTCTGGAGATCCAGTGGCGTCATACTGAGCATGTCCAAATCAGGCGCACCCCCAGGTATCTCTGTCCCCCTCCGTTTTAATATACGGCTTACAGATCTAGATCTCTGCTGGCTGACAATGAATGGAAGCGCTGCTGTTACCTCCAGAGGCTGAAATATTTCTCATCTTTAAGTTTTCTACAATCGCCTCGAGATTCCCGCAGATAAACAAGTTTCCGTTCAGAGACAGCAGCAGAGATTCTGAGGATGGAAAGTTGTAGCAGCTCCTATTCCGGCCCTGCTTTATAATTCTTCATTTTGTCTATCAATATGGCGGCCACAAGATCCAAAGGTTCTCACAGCACCACGCATGGCCGCCACGTCACAAGATGAGCGCTCTCTTCCTCTTCTTGGTTTGTCTTCCTCTCTTCTCAGTCTCCTGCTTTCTCATTCTCTCTTTTAATTCTTGGTTTTTTTTTCTCTCTCTTTGACGTCTTGGTCTTTGTCTCTATTTACTCTCTAAGTCTCTCTTTCATTCTATCTCTTTTTCCTCTGGCTGTCTCTTCCTCACTTTCTTTTTCTTCTCACACTGTCTCTCTCTTACTTGCTCCCTTTTTTCTTTTCTCAGTCTGTCAATTTCTCTCTTTTTCTTCTTAGGGTGTCTCTTTCTCTTTTTGTTTTCCATCGGTCTCTTTCTCTAGCCTTCTCTCTTTTTCCTTGGTCGTGCTCTCATTTCTCTCAGTTTCTCTCCTTCCCCTCAGCCCATCTTCTTCTCCTTCTCTCTCCGTCTCTTCTCTCTCCTCCTCTGTCTGTCTCTTCCTCCTCTGTCTGTCTCTTCCTCCTCTGTCTGTCTCTTTGTTTCTTTCCTTCTCTTTAGCCTGTCTCTTTCTCTCTTCTTCCACTCCATCTGTCTCTTTCTCTCTCCTTCCCCTCGCCTGTCTCTTTCACTCTCATTCTCCTCCGTCTCTTTCTCTCTTGTTCCACTCCATCTGTCTCTTTCTCTTTCCATCCCCTCGTCCATCTCTTTCTCTCTCCATCCTCTTGCCCATCTCTTTCTCCTTCCCCTTGCCTGTCTGTCTCTTTCTCCGTCCCATTGCCTGTCTGTCTCTTTCCTTCCCCTCGCCCGTCTCTTTCTCAGACTACTGACTGACGCGGAGACCATTTTTCCTGCGATCTAATCCCATCCACCCAGGTCTGCTCCACCTGTGTCCCAGAGAGTGAGAAGCATTTCCTTCATGTCCATCTAAATGGCGCGGAGTGTAAAGGTTGCGGCGGCATTTCCGATAAAGTGACATTTGTGGTGTGGGTTTATGCAGCCTAGCCGCCGATCAGAGGAAGGATGTGACTTCCAAATGTCTTTGGATCATTCCCATAAATATGTATGCGCGCCATATATAACAGTAGCCTTGATGAGAACACGCGGAGTAACCGGCCGCCAGAATCGCTTAAGAGGTTTACATTAAAATGGAATGTGGGATGGCGGCTAGAAATCACCCGCAAAACGACACCTTATTCTGATAAGCTGCAGATAACGGCAGTGAGGGATGATGTATGGACGCCGCGCTCACCACTTTACTATACATACTAAACAATCGGCCGGAAATATTCTTCATTACCGCGTGGTGATAAAACGCTCGCAAGTGTCACATCTGCAACTTCAAAATATAATTCTGCGGTGAAATCAGAGCCGGGGGGGGATGGGTTTAATGCTGGGAGCAGCAGTCCGCCCCGCGTGCTATTTACAATTTTCACCTCCCGGTGATGGACGGATTCGACTTTTAATCAGACGGGAGATAAAACGGAGAAATAACCTGCGAGAACGAAGAGGACAGAGACGGACGCCAAGGCCTCCGCTCAATGGCCAGACAACGGCCCATAAACCGCAGCGGCCTCATGGGTGAGATCTGCATATGGCAGTCTGCTTCAATCTTCCACTGATCATCGTCGGGTGCAGCTTTGGTGGTGACTGTAGTTAGTTCAAAAGCTGCAAGACATCCCAGAAGCTACTGCAAATTTTAGATCTGTACTAAGTATGACACCACATCTGTCAGAATGCAACGTAGCAAACTACACTGCACCGTGTGAGCTCTGCTATGCTGTGAGGAGGAAGGAAAGCAAGTGTAAGGCCAAGAAGATAATAAGAAAGAGGGAGAATTCTGTGTGCAGCTCTAGGGGTGACTAGAGTTGATTTATCGCAAGATCAGTACTAAAACCAATAAATGAATGTAAACCTAACACGACCTTGTGTATACGGCAGTGTTCACATGACAGATCTTTTATATATTTATAGTAGAATCCGCAGCAGAAATCACAATTCTGCTACTGAGTTGCACAAAGATTATCCCCTATCTGAGGGACTCATTTGTATATGGCTACAGGCTGTGAATTTGGTGCAGAATCCACTATTTTTTCCCCTATTATGCAAATCTTAAAGAGATATCCTTAGGATAGGTCATCAATATATGATTGGTGGGGGTCTAACACCCAACACCAGCTGTTTAAAGTGGACGTGAGGCTCACATGTGCTGCGGTCTCTATCCTGTGCCGATGACGCCACATTCATAGGTTACACGGGACAGCTTCACCTTAGTCACATTCAAGTGAAGGGGGCTGAGCTGCAAAACCAAGCACGACCACTACGATATACACTCACCGGCCACTTTATTAGGTACACCATGCTAGTAACGGGTTGGACCCCCTTTTGCCTTCAGAACTGCCTCAATTCTTCGTGGCATAGATACAACAAGGTGCTGGAAGCATTCCTCAGAGATTTTGGTCCATATTGACATGATGGCATCACACAGTTGCCGCAGATTTGTCGGCTGCACATCCATGATGCGAATCTCCCGTTCCACCACATCCCAAAGATGCTCTATTGGATTGAGATCTGGTGACTGTGGAGGCCATTGGAGTACAGTGAACTCATTGTCATGTTCAAGAAACCAGTCTGAGATGATTCCAGCTTTATGACATGGCGCATTATCCTGCTGAAAGTAGCCATCAGATGTTGGGTACATTGTGGTCATAAAGGGATGGACATGGTCAGCAACAATACTCAGGTAGGCTTTGGCGTTGCAACGATGCTCAATTGGTACCAAGGGGCCCAAAGAGTGCCAAGAAAATATTCCCCACACCATGACACCACCACCACCAGCCTGAACCGTTGATACAAGGCAGGATGGATCCATGCTTTCATGTTGTTGACGCCAAATTCTGACCCTACCATCCGAATGTCGCAGCAGAAATCGAGACTCATCAGACCAGGCAACGTTTTTCCAATCTTCAATTGTCCAATTTCGATGAGCTTGTGCAAATTGTAGCCTCAGTTTCCTGTTCTTAGCTGAAAGGAGTGGCACCCGGTGTGGTCTTCTGCTGCTGTAGCCCATCTGCCTCAAAGTTCGACGTACTGTGCGTTCAGAGATGCTCTTCTGGCTACCTTGGTTGTAACGGGTGGCTATTTGAGTCACTCTTGCCTTTCTATCAGCTCGAACCAGTCTGGCCATTCTCCTCTGACCTCTGGCATCAACAACGCATTTCCGCCCACAGAACTGCCGCTCACTGGAGGTTTTTTCTTTTTCGGACCATTCTCTGTAAACCCTAGAGATGGTTGTGCGTGAAAATCGCAGTAGATCAGCAGTTTCTGAAATACTCAGACCAGCCCTTCTGGCACCAACAACCATGCCACGTTCAAAGGCACTCAAATCACCTTTCTTCCCCATACTGATGCTCGGTTTGAACTGCAGGAGATTGTCTTGACCATGTCTACATGCCTAAATGCACTGAGTTGCCACCATGTGATTGGCTGATTGGAAATTAAGTGTTAACGAGCAGTTGGACAGGTGTACCTAATAAAGTGGCCGGTGAGTGTATATGGCACTGTGCTTGGTATTCAGTGACAAGGTTGCAGTGCTCACCCAAATGATGTGGCCTTTATAACCAGCCGATCACATAGTATTGACCTATCCTAAGGATCGGGCATCAGTAGGCAAGTCCTAGAAAACCGCTTTAACTTTGTAGCATCACTGATCCTTACTGTATACTATGTGGGGCAGACAAACAGTGTAGAATAAACCCCAAAATCTGCGTGAGAATTCTGGTGAACATATCCTGAGTCTGCCTAAAGGGGTTACTTTTATACTTTACCATAGTTCCCAATTCTGCAAGCTTCAGAGCTGAAATCTGCCATATCCCCTTCTTGCTCAGTGTCTATGCAAAGCTTGATCGGAACTCAACAGAAATGCAGAGGAGTTGCAGTACCACATACAACCTGTGGACAAGTGTGGCGCTGGTTTGGAAGAAAGCAGATATATATTTATTAATCCTAGACAATCCCTTTAAAACAAAATCCAGATTCTGGAACTGATAGTGTGTTCTGCTCCACGTGGCGTTACCTCCGGCATGCACTTTGTCACAGATTTCTATCCAGTTTTTCTGTACCCCTGAACGGCGATTCTACTGTACTGTGTGTGCAGCGTATCTGGAGTTAACTGACCGCTTCTGATTCCCAGGACACCACACAGATACTCCAATGTTTTGGTCCGTCCACCTCAGGACGTCACCGAGAAGGAATTTCACCCCTCTGACTCGGCTGTACAGAAGACGCCGCTGTTCCCGCATTAATCTCTGACACTTCCCGTCCATCCATCAGCGGCTCACACAGACTTTCCCATGCCGGAGCAGCAGAGCGAAGGAGAAATATTTCCCATTAACCTGGAGCGGGTATTACCAGAGCACCTGCCGTTGTGCACGGTTATTACACCTGCTGACGGCGCACCGAAAATACATCTCAAACCCATCATAGAAGAGGAAACGACACTGAAGTAAAATGTACAGAAAATCCTCAGCAACTTTGTAAATATATCACTATATTTATGTTACTCCAATCACCTCCAGAGCTGCATTCACTATTCTGCTACAATGCTTCATTTACTACAATGTAGTTTACAGAATCTTCTAGATTGAACACGTTGTAGAAACCCCCCAGCTGTGAACAGTACCGAGTCTGCACATCTTACTATTACACTGCTTGTTTTAAGAGCATTGGATGCAACGGTCAGACGTGACTCTGCTGCTGCAGCTTTGGTTAGTACTAGAGTTGAGGCAGCCATAAGTTTTGCTAGTCTTTTGGACTCACCTGCAGAAACACTGAGGGATCTCTCCCAGGCCGTACATGTGAAACAGGAAAGGGGTATTGCCGTAGCGGCCGAGACAGCGCAGGAAATGTTGTGTCGCTTTCAGCCCGTCTACAGTGTTGGTGGATTTTGTCACCATTGCGATGGAGCAGAGGACGAAATGCTGGAGACTGGGAGACAAGCGCTTCGACTGGAGGAACTCCGAAAACGTGCCATCCTGGTGATCTGTAACAGGAAACAACAGCGCACCTTACTACAACCACAGAGTGATACAAACTATTATTTATATCCTTTGTACCCCTGCAAACATCACACCCCAATCATGTCACCCCAAGAATCCCACCCCAAGAATCCCACCCCAATCATCACACCCCAATCATCTCACCCCAATCGTCCCACCAAGAATGCGCATCTGGCATATTTTCTGACCTAAACATTCAGCAACGTCTACATAAATGAACAGTACACTACGTGTTTCCCCTCTGCTGGCTGGAGCTTGTAGTCCTCCCTGAGCTAATAGGTGGAGAATGGTTTCCATACACGACAGACAGTAAGGCTATATTCACACATCTGCGCTGATTCTGTCGGGCTTTTCACAGCCAAGTCAGAACTTTCAATGAAAGGTCCTGACTATGAAAATGGAGAAGTGAGGACAGCATGGTTTACGCCTTCACGGATCATAGACATAATCGCTCAGGAGTCCAGTTGTGTATATATATATATATATATATATATATATATATATGAATAAAGTGCATTGGTTGTGCCAGAAAGCTTTGATTTAGCCACCGGACCCATCTATGCCTGCCTCTCTTATCTCCTGCTCACTCCTCCCTCTCCATAGTCTTGTATAGACACAAGTAATCTCAGTAATGTGATCTTTAATTTGTCTCCAGACAGATACAGCAGAGATTTTATGAGTGAAAGTCATTTTAGAAAAAGGGAGGTTGAGCAGAGAAACAAATGGATAAGTTGGAGTATCGGGTGTATAAACTATAGGGTATTGTCCCAGAAAAGTTTTATAACAAGTCTTGATAGATAGATAGATAGATAGATAGATAGATAGATAGATAGACATGAGATAGATAGATATGTGATAGATAGATAGGAGATAGATAGATAGATAGATAGATAGATAGATAGATAGGAGATAGATAGATAGATAGATAGATAGATAGATAGATAGATAGGAGATAGATAGATAGATAAATAGATAGGTAGATAGATAGATAGATAGATAGATAAATAGATAGGCAGATAGATAGATAGATAGATAAATAGATAGATAGATAGATAGATAGATAGATAGATAAATAGATAGGCAGATAGATAGATAGATAAATAGATAGATAGATAGATAGATAGATAGATAGATAGATAGATAGATAGATAGATAGATAGATAGATAGGAGATAGATAGATAGATATGTGATAGATAGATAGATGCTTCTGGTTGTCCTGATGTCGGCTGTTACACGTGCAGACAGATAACTCTAGACAGTAGTTGCCACCTTGATATTCTTCTGGATGCTGCTCATAATCCGCACAGAAGGTCAGGAATTTCATCAGCGTCCTCTTCTCGATCATGGATAACTGTTTGCTGGAGAAGACGTCAGCGCGAGAACACGGCACCTGCCGAAGGACAGAACATTCTGCTTACTTTATCTCATTACCACAAGTCTTCCCCCCACCGGTGACCAGACTCCCACTGCCCCCAATAACCCACCTGCTCAATCCGGCCATCGTGGTAGGTGAGGATTCGGGTGACGTTCTTAAACTCTGTGTAGCGGCTGACATTGGATTTTATGAGTAGATCAATTAACAGTCCACGGGAATAGAGGAACTGTGAGGAGACAAAGCGGCGGATATGTACTACATGGCGGAATATGTCAGCGCTACATACACAGTAATCATGAAGAAAGTATGCCATGTCCAATAATCTAGAATATTCAGTAATCCCAGATAATCAGAAATGTCCTGTATGTTATACTATATATATTCCAGAGCTGCACTCTGTCTTCAAGTGAGCGCTGCTCTGAAGTATGCACATCTATAGTATGTACAGTAAGTGACAGCTGTGCAGTTTGCTATATAGAGTGTATCACACCCTGCTCAGGGTAAAGGGGTCGTGCAGGATTAGAAAATAATTTTAATTTCAGGAAGTGACATCACATCTGTAGGTCACATGACCATGCCGCAGCTCAGGCTCAATCATTTTAATGATCAGCATCCGTGATGTCACTTCCTGGGAGGAGACATGAGACTCAGCCATGTTCTCTAACTCTTTAAAGGGGTGACAGCGGGGCTCAGAATAAAAGTAGCATCACACACTGGACCGATCCCCCCGAATCTCCCTCTGATCTCAACTTCCTGGCCCTCTTGCGTTGCTCAGAAAAGCAAAATGTTGCACATTTTTGTGCAATAATGGATTTGTGCAAAAATTTGCAAGACTTTAATGCAAAAAAAAAAAAAAAAAGGGGCGTAGAGAAATGAATAGATTTGTTGCTGCAATGTCTGATTTTGATGCTGGGAGCTCAAGGTGGTGCAGGTGTCAGATTGGCACCATTCAGGTGTGATGTGGCATTTGGTCTCTGGGGTATAGCGCATGATCTAGCGCCGGTCAGTGGCCAAGACGGATACTTCATTGTGTGCAAAGAAACTTATACAGGCCTCAGGTGTCAGGGCACGCAGGGAGTGGTAGTATTATGATAGTAGATAGTAGACAGTGTGTTAGGTATGGGCTTGTCAGGGATTTCTGGGTCCTCTAGTTCCCCTACATGCAGCAGAGCACTCGCCCCTTCACCAAGCCCTCCGAGTCCTGCCATTCTGCTAAATGTGCCCGCAGTAAATGATTCCTCCGCCTAATCCATCCTCAGGAACTCAATTATGTCTTTGATTTGCAGCAAGACAGAGAGACTGATCAGGGTGATGAATCGTGGAGGCCGCCGATCCTCTCGCTCCGAAGACGACATTTCTCCTCAGTTCACATCTATATTACCAGATGAAACGTGCGGCCGGGATCATTAATATTCATCTCCTTTACAAGGTCTAATTATTCTACGGGAAAAAACGGATTTATAGGAAAATAAACCATAAAGGCTAATTACGTGGATGAGATCGGCGGGCTGTAACCGAAGGCGACCGCAGGAAGGTAAATATTAGATGTAATGGAGGAGATAACAAGTCTATGGTGACAGAATCATCTGGAAACTCGGTCACATGTATGGAGGATACATCGCCAACAACATGGCGGTGGCAGCTGGACGACTGGGATAAAGAAAGCGACCCCAGCATATAATCTGTTATAAGGACCCCAAAACGTAATAATGAGTGCAGCTCTGGAGTATAATACAGGATGTAACTCAGGATCAGTACAGGATAAGTAATGTAATGTATGTACACAGTGACTGCACCAGCAGAATAGTGAGTGCAGCTCTGGAGTATAATACAGGATGTAACTCAGGATCAGTACAGGATAAGTAATGTAATGTATGTACACAGTGACTGCACAAGCAGAATAGTGAGCGCAGCTCTGGAGTATAATACAGGATGTAACTCAGGATCAGTACAGGATAAGTAATGTATGTACACAGTGACTGCACCAGCAGAATAGTGAGTGCAGCTCTGGAGTATAATACAGGATGTACCTCAGGATCAGTACAGGATAAGTAATGTAATGTATGTACACAGTGACTGCACCAGCAGAATAGTGAGTGCAGCTCTGGAGTATAATACAGGATGTAACTCAGGTTCAGTACAGGATAAGTAATGTAATGTATGTACACAGTGACTGTACCAGCAGAATAGTGAGCGCTGCTCTGGAATATAATACAGGATGTAACTCAGGATCAGTACAGGATAAGTAATGTAATGTATGTACACAGTGACTGCACCAGCAGAATAGTGAGCGCAGCTCTGGAGTATAATACAGGATGTAACCCAGGATCAGTAAAAGGATAAGTAATGTATGTACACAGTGACTGCACCAGCAGAATAGTGAGTGCAGCTCTGGAGTATAATACAGGATATAACTCAGGATCAGTACAGGATAAGTAATGTAATGTATGTACACAGTGACTGTACCCGAAGAATAGTGAGCGCAGCTCTGGAGTATAATACAGGATGTAACTCAGGATCAGTACAGGATAAGTAATGTAATGTATGTACACAGTGACTGCACCAGCAGAATAGTGAGTACAGCTGTGGAGTATAATACAGGATGTAACTCAGGATCAGTACAGGATAAGTAATGTAATGTATGTACACAGTGACTGTACCAGCAGAATAGTGAGTGCAGCTCTGGAGTATAATACAGGATGTAACTCAGGATCAGTACAGGATAAGTAATGTAATGTATGTACACAGTGACTGTACCAGCAGAATAGTGAGTGCAGCTCTGGAGTATAATACAGGATGTAACTCAGGATCAGTACAGGATAAGTAATGTAATGTATGTGCACAGTGACTGTACCCGGAGAACAGTGAGCACAGCTCTGGGGTATAATACAGGATGTAACTCAGGATCAGTACAGGATAAGTAATGTATGTACACAGTGACTGTACCAGGAGAATAGTGAGTGCAGCTCTGAAGTATAATAAAGGATGTAACTCAGGTTAAAGTTCAGGCAAATTGGTGAAGTGGTGAAGACACTTTTTGTATTCATAATATTTTCTAGCTTACTTTTTGGAATCAGTTTCTATACATAAAATGTGTATTGGTGAATTGACTATTCACAATTGCAGTAGTATATAAATCCACATTGTACAGACTGACCTTTGAGACCAGATCGATATTGAATCTCCTTCCTTCTCTGACAATATCAGAGTATGTGATGGTTTTCTGGGGCTCTGTTTGATTCACAGCAGGTGGGGAATGTTCTGTGTCACTGACATCGGCTGGTACTTGGTCACTTTCTGCAGACTCCTCACAGTCAGCCGTGGCTGTGCTCTCTGACTGCACTGGGTCCTGAGACTCTGCTGCAATGTTTGGCTGCTCAGCGGAGCTGATGTTCTGAGTGGAGGCTTCAGAGGGGAAGTCTGAATCTTTGGACTCAGTGGTTAAAAGGTCTGGATTTACACCAAGTGCCCCAACCTCCTGAACATTCACTGAATCTTCATTTCTAAAGAGAATGAAAAAAAAGACAAAATGTAATAAAGGACAAATGTAAATGAATATATATACACTACTTAGCATCTAATACTGCAACTGTCATAGGAAGTAGTCAGTTGCTTCGTACTAGAGATTCCTGACCAGAACTGAATATGAAGTAAAGCAAACATCCACTGTACACCATAAAATCAATAATTCTGTACTGATTCTGAGTTACATCCTGTATTATACTCCAGAGCTGCGCTCACTATTGTGCTGGTACAGTCACTGTGTACATACATTACTTATCCTGTACTGATCCTGAATTACATCCTGTATTATACTCCAGAGCTGCACTCACTATTCTGCTGGTGCAGTCACTGTGTACTACATTACATTACTTATCCTGTACTGATCCTGAGTTACATTCTGTATTATACTCCAGAGCTGCACTCACTATTCTGCTGGTGCAGTCACTGTGTACATACATTACATTACTTATCCTGTACTGATCCTGAGTTACATCCTGTATTATACACCAGAGCTGCGCTCACTATTCTGCTGGTACAGTCACTGTGTACATACATTACATTACTTAACCTGTACTGATCCTGAGTTATATCCTGTATTATACTCCAGAGCTGCACTCACTATTCTGCTGGTACAGTCACTGTGTACATACATTACATTACTTACCCTGTACTGAACCTGAATTACATCCTATATTATACCCCAGAGCTGCACTCACTATTCTGCTGGTACACTCACTGTGTACATACATTACATTACTTATCCTGTACTGATCCTGAGTTACATCCTGTATTATACTCCAGAGCTACGCTCACTATTCTGCTGGTACAGTCACTGTGTACATACATTACATTACTTATCCTGTATTGATCCTGAGTTACATCCTGTATTATATTCCAGAGCTGCACTCACTATTCTGCTGGTGCAGTCACTGTGTACATACATTACATTACTTATCCTGTATTGATCCTGAGTTACATCCTGTATTATATTCCAGAGCAGCGCTCACTATTCTGCTGGTACAGTCACTGTGTACATACATTACATTACTTATCCTGTACTGAACCTGAGTTACATCCTGTATTATACTCCAGAGCTGCACTCACTATTCTGCTGGTACAGTCACTGTGTACATACATTACATTACTTATCCTGTACTAATCCTGAGTTACACCCTGTATTATACTCCAGAGCTGCGCTCACTATTCTGCTGGTACAGTCACTGTGTACATACATTACATTACTTATCCTGTACTGATTCTGAGTTACATCCTGTATTATACTCCAGAGCTGCACTCACTATTCTGCTGGTACAGTCACTGTGTACATACATTACATTACTTATCCTGTACTGATCCTGAGTTACATCCTGTATTATACTCCAGAGCTGCGCTCACTATTCTGCTGATGCAGTCACTGTGTACATACATTACATTACTTATCCTGTACTGATCCTGAGTTACATCCTGTATTATACTCCAGAGCTGCGCTCACTATTCTGCTGGTACAGTCACTGTGTACATACATTACTTATCCTGTACTGATCCTGAGTTACATCCTGTATTATACTCCAGAGCTGCACTCACTATTCTGCTGGTACAGTCACTGTGTACATACATTACATTACTTATCCTGTAATGATCCTGAGTTACATCCTGTATTATACTCCAGAGCTGCACTCACTATTCTGCTGGAGGAGTTATACATTATGCGATTGGTATGTATGATATATCCGTAGATATACAGACCAGTCACCTGATCTATAAACAATCTGTTGTCAGTCTGATGTTTACCACCCACACCAGGTAAGGACAGAAGCGGCTGCAGAGAACACATGGTGCCCGGGGGGTGACGGCCGTGCTTATTCACTTTGGCAATCCTTGACAACAACAACAGGACACCAGACCGTTTAGAAGGAGCAGTGGTGGTGACAGAGTGAGCGCCTCCTGCAGGGTGTCGCCATCATCACGGGGATGAAGGGAGTTGATGCAGATGAGGGTTTGTATTTAGGTTAATGCTGTCGGGTTAATGATGATTCCCGGCTGATATCACGCTCCGTGCACATTTTGTGCTGAACACGCTCAGAAAGACGCTGGAGCTTCGCTTTCTGCCTCGCTGGACAATCACTTTTCGTGTGTAATAACCGGTGATGTGCGACAGAAAATAAAGAAAAAAATGACCTTATAAAGAAGAGTCACGGGGGGAGGAGATGGGGCGATCGGAGGGGGCGGGGGGGATTGTTTGGGGGGACGGGGAGGGCGTCTTCAGTCTGAAAAGCCTTGTTAGTGATTTTCATTATTGGGACCTGACACAAAACACTAATAAAGAATCTTTTATAGAAGCAGAAGGATAAGATGATGTGATCTTGTGTGACTGGCCGATAATCCAGTATATAATCCTACTGGTGCCGGACTACAGGAGGTCTAATACGTGTGACCAGAAAAGTCTATGAAACTGGAATCACTCATAACGCTTATGTGGCAATCCAATAATCCAGAATGTAATCCCAGGAGGTCTACGCTATGTGGATAGAAAAGTCCAAAAGACTTTAATCACAGTCCAATAATCCAGAATATAATCCCACCGCTGCAGAATTATATGATGTCTATCAAACTAGAACAGCACATTAGGTTAAAAACGTGATCTTTTACAGTCACTTCCGGGTGGAGAGTATTCTAGTGATTCCCATTCATACCTTGTGGAGAAATGTGGGCAGCAGGCACGATGTGATTTCCAAAACTATCATGATGGTTTCCTTATAGGTATAATGGAAGCAGAAAGTCCATAAAGGAAACCTCTGTGCACTGTCCATGAAAAGTGATATGAAGGGGCCACACGGTGGCTCAGTACACTGCAGCGCTGGCTCCTGGTGTTCAAATCCCGCCACGGGCAAAAAAACATCTGCAAGGAGTTTGTATGTTCTCCCCGTGTTTGCATGGATCTCCATCCCATATTCCAAAAAAAAAGACATACTGATAGGGGAAAAAAATGAACATTGTGATCTCTATGTGGGGCTCACAATCTACATTAAGAAAAAAGGAAAAAAGAAAAGTCATACGAAAAAAAACCCAAAATGCATTGTTGCCACAGGTTTTCCCGCAGCACTTCTTTGCTACGAGGGGCCTTAACTCACTTGTAAGGACCGGATCCTAAACATACCGGAGCTGATTTATTATGCACAAAGATATTGTGACTTGTTTTCTTGCAACCTCTCTTGCTACTTTCCCGAAAAAGAGGGCATGTTCAGGGCGTGCAGTGGTGGGGTCATCAACCCCGTCAGTTATTATCTGTTACACCAGAAATCTGGCGTAAATGTTGGAAATTTACGCCAGCTTTAAAATGGTCTAGATCTCCCTGCAGGCGCATGGACCGACAAACAGTGCACCTTGTTATATTTAAGGTGCGCCCTCTGCAGGTGATGGGGTTATGACAATTGGCATTAGTAATACCACTCCTTATAATCCTCACCAAATGTGCATAGAAAGCAGCTCTGGGATAGTGATAGGCATAACGTGAAGATTCTGGGCCGAGTGCAACATCGGTAATGGGGTGCTTAAAACACTATGTGCCATACAGAAATGTGGCAGAGGGACCATTGGGGTTCCTCTCAGGTTAAAGGGCCCAATAGAATCTACAACCTCTGCACCCCCTAGAGCTACGCTTCTGAGCTATCCACAGGATAGGTCACCAGTATCTGATCTGTGGGGGTACCACACATGGACCCCCCACAGATCAGCTGTTCTGATATCCTCCATATGTCAGAAGCTGCTGCAGTGGACGGGGAGTGGAAACTGCTCTGTTCTTTTTCCAGTAAAGCTAAATTCACATATGCAGCCAAGTCTCCATTGTCGACACACCTGAACAACAGAGTAGCGACATTAGTGTGACCCTAGCGCAATAGGAGCCGACCTACAGCCCCATCCATTGGATAGCAGTGACGCCGGGTATTGTCGCCCTGCTCCTATTATTTGGGTAAGAGCAAAGCTGTTTCCACTCCCCAACTACTACATCTTGTCCTGCATAAAAAGGCGCCATATCCAGCTCCATGCACATAAATATGAAAAACTTACAGGGTCAGAACATGGAGACACAAATGTATTTTTCTATTCTACAATGTTTTTAATTTTTTTTAAAGGCATCAAAACATTACAAACACTACAGTGTTGGCCAAAAGTATTGCCCCCCCTGCAATTCTGTCAGATAATACTCCTGTTCTTCCAGAAAATGATTGCAAGTACAAACTCTTTGGTAATATCTTCATTTATTTTGCTTGCAATGAAAAAACACAAAAGAGAATGAAAAAAAAGTCAAATCATTGATCATTTTACACAAAACTCCAAAAATGGGTCGGACAAAAGTATTGGCCCCCTCAGCCTAATACTTGGTAGCACAACCTTTAGACACAATAACTGTGCACAACCGCTTCCGGTAACCAGCAATGAGTTTCTTACAAGGCTCTGCTGGAATCTTAGACCATTCTTCTTTGGCAAACTGCTCCAGGTCCCCCCTGAGATGTGAAGGGGGCCTTCTCCAATCTGCCATCAAGAGATCTCTCCTCCCCCACAGGTGTTCTATGGGATTCAGGTCTGGACTCATTGCCGGCCACTTTACAAGTCTCCAGTGCTTTCTCTCAAACCATTTTCTAGTGCTGACCTGAAGTGTGTTTTGGGTCATTGTCCTGCTGGAAGACCCATGACCTCTGAGGGAGACCCAGCTTTCTCACACTGGGCCCTACATTATGCTGCACAATGTGTTGGTAGTCTTCAGACTTCATAATGCCATGCACACGGTCAAGCAGTCCAGTGCCAGAGGCAGCAAAGCAACCCCAAAACATCAGGGAACCTCCTCCATGTCTGACTGTAGGGACCGTGTTCTTTTCTTTGAAGGCCTCTTTTTTTTCCTGTAAACTCTATGTTGATGCCTTTTCCTACTTTTGTCTCATCTGACCAGAGAACATTCTTCCAAAACATTTTTGGCTTTCTCCGGTAAGTTTTGGCAAACTCCAGCCTGGCTTTTTTATGTCTCTGGGTAAGAAGTGGGGTCTTCCTGGGTCTCCTACCATACAGTCCCTTTTCATTCAGACGCTGACGGATAGTACGGGGTGACACTGTTGTACCCTCAGACTGCAGGGCAGCTTGAACTTGTTTGGATGTTAGTCGAGGTTCTTTATCCACCATCCGCACAATCTTGCGTTGAAATCTCTCGTCAATTTTACTTTTCCGTCCACCTCTAGGGAGGTTAGCCACAGTGCCATGGGCTTTACACTTCTTGATGACACTGCGCACGGTAGACACAGGAACATTCAGGTCTTTGGAGATGGACTTGTAGCCTTGAGATTGCTCATGCTTCCTCACAATTTTGCTTTTCAAGTCCTCAGACAGTTCTTTGGTCTTCTTTCTTTTCTCCATGCTCAATGTGGTACATACAAGGACACAGGACAGAGGTTGAGTCAACTTTAATCCATTTCAACTGGCTGCAAGTGTGATTTAGTTATTGCCACCACCCGTTAGGTGCCTCAGGTAAGTAACAGGTGCTGTTAATTACACAAATTAGAGAAGCATCACATGATTTTTAAAACAGTGCCAATACTTTTGCCCACCCCCTTTTTTATGTTTGCTGTGGAATTATATCCAATTTGGCTTTTTGACAATTCTTTTTGTGGTTTTCCATTGAAGACAAATTAAATGAAGATAATAATACCAAAGAATTTGTGATTGCAATCATTTTCTGGAAGAAAATGAGTATTATCTGACAAAATTGCAAGGATGCCAATACTTTTGGCCAACACTGTATATAAATTTGGTATCGCCATGATTGTACTGACCCACAAGATACAGGTAACATGTCATTTGAACCACATAGTGAATGCCATAAGAAATTTGCGCAAATGCATTTTTTATATAGGATCTAATGGATTACACTGCTGCCCGGACATTGTGCCGCCATCCTCCAGTCTGGCTGTCTGCATTACACATCCCTGGATACATCTGATGCCATAGAAGTTACTACCACCTATAAGATGCCCGGGCTCCAGACACCGCTCAGCAGTTCTTCTTCCTCCTCATCTTCTTCCTCACCTCACTTTCTCCAGTGACACATTACACCTCACAGGAGATTGATAGTTTACATAAAAAAACAAATTCGGTGTTTGTTTCAGGAGGTCCGCCGCCTTCTCTGCAGGTACCTGGGCTGCCTGCTTTATGTGGAGCGGTCATAATATTTATGAGCAAATTTCCTCAAGGACTCTCCAGCCCCGCAGCTCGGAGAGAATATTACAGAGAGTAAACAACGGCCGTAACGATTTCCCCCTGTTTCACTGCGCTAATAAATATACACGCCTTGTAATGTGAAGTTTACAGGATGCCGTCACTTGTGGAGAACAGAGACAGAAGGTGTGTTATATAGAGCAATGAGAGGGGAAAAAGAACCGTCATATACTGACTATAGAAGGAATATAGCCCAAGGTAACGGAGATCACCAGGATATAGTATATGAGAGTACACAAGAGGATGGATCACTGTATATATACTAAATTACTTATCACATAGTGCTGCGCTCACTATTCTGCTGGTACAGTCACTGTGTACATACATTACATTACATTTCATGTACTGATCCTGAGTTACATCCTGTATTATATTCCGGAGCTGCACTCACTATTCTGCTGGTACAGTCACTGTGTACATACATTACATCACTTATCCTGTACTGATCCTGAGTTATATCCTGTATTATACTCCAGAGCTGCGCTCACTATTCTGCTGGTACAGTCACTGTGTACATACATTACATTACTTATCCTGTACTGATCCTGAGTTATATCCTGTATTATACTCCAGAGCTGCGCTCACTATTCTGCTGGTACAGTCACTGTGTACATTACATTACTTATCCTGTACTGATCCTGAGTTACATCCTGTATTATACTCCAGAGCTGCACTCACTATTCTGCTGGTGCAGTCACTGTGTACATACATTACATTACTTATCCTGTACTGATCCTGAGTTACATCCTGTATTATACTCCAGAGCTGCGCTCACTATTCTACTGGTACAATCACTGTGTACATACATTACATTACTTATCCTGTACTGATCCTGATTTACATCCTGTATTATACTCCAGAGCTGCGCTCACTATTCTACTGGTACAGTCACTGTGTACATACATTACATTGCTTATCCTGTACTGATCCTGAGTTATATCCTGTATTATACTCCAGAGCTGCGCTCACTATTCTACTGGTACAGTCACTGTGTACATACATTACAATACTTATCCTGTACTGATCCTGAGTTACATCCTGTATTATATTCCAGAGCTGCGCTCACTATTCTGCTGGTGCAGTCACTGTGTACATACATTACAATACTTATCCTGTACTGATCCTGAGTTACATCCTGTATTATACTCCAGAGCTGCGCTCACTATTCTGCTGGTGCAGTCACTGTGTACATACATTACATTGCTTATCCTGTACTGATCCTGAGTTACATCCTGTATTATACTCCAGAGTTGTGCTCACTATTCTGCTGGTGCAGTCACTGTGTACATACATTACATTGCTTATCCTGTACTGATCCTGAGTTACATCCTGTATTATACTCCAGAGCTGCGCTCACTATTCTGCTGGTGCAGTCACTGTGTACATACATTACATTACTTATCCTGTACTGATCCTGAGTTACATCCTGTATTATACTCCAGAGTTGTGCTCACTATTCTGCTGGTGCAGTCACTGTGTACATACATTACATTACTTATCCTGTACTGATCCTGAGTTACATCCTGTATTATACTCCAGAGCTGCGCTCACTATTCTGCAGGTGCAGTCACTGTGTACATACATTACATTACTTATCCTGTACTGATCCTGAGTTACATCCTGTATTATACTCTACAGCTGCGCTCACTATTTTGCAAGCCATAGAGCTGAAATTTCCTGGCATTCCTTGCTTGTTCAGTCTGTGTACAGATTGATTTGCTTTCTAAGAAATGCCTGTATACCTTATAAGATATAGGTAAAACTGTGAGGTCAAAGGTCAGTTTTGGGAGGGTAAAAAATTACCAACTCAGATTTGTCAATATAAAATTATTATTTATTTAAAATCATATTTTACCATTATCAGTATTATATAATTACAGGCATACTTTTCTGCACATTTGCATGAAATAAATCACTAGTGAATTTATTAGTGAATTAGGGGGGGGGCTTTCTTGTGTCTGTCTGATCAGGCTGTAGCCATTTATTACAGAGTCAGAGTAGTAGTAAATATGGGAGTTGCAGTTGGTGCTATGACCTATGACTCCACAGCCCTGCTGAAACAATCTGCCTCCCTTGCTGACGGTTTCCAGCGTCTTTCTATTACTGGAGCTGCCTCTGCTGTTCTCTGACCCCATTATATCAGGGTTCTGTCCATTTTCTTACCTGGAATAGGTATAAACCTCAATGTTTGTTATGGTCTTATCCCGCTGGTTCAGGAGAAGCGGCTCCTCATTTTCCAGTATGTCTTCTTTATTTATCTCTGGTTCTTCTGTGGTGACATCTTCTTTCTGGTAGGAGATTAAATAAGATGAAAAATATAGAACGTATTGACCGTATGAGTAAACAGAGTGTATAGAAACACATTGCACATATGTATGTGAGTGTACATAATGCATATCATATACATCTACCTAAAAACAAATATACTGTACTTATGTGGATGCACTGTACACAGGGGTGTAATATGTATGCGAGTGTATATAATGTACTATATATCATACTGCTGTTGCCTATGACAATATGGTGTACGTCTGTATATACACTAAATACAGAGGTGTAATATATGTATAGGAGTGAGTATGTAATGTATATGATATAGATGTACCTATAACAAACATACTGCACCTCTGTGGATACACTGTGCACAGGAGTGTAATATAATGTATGTATACGAGTGTATATAATGCACTGTATATCATACTGCTGTGCCTATGACAATATGGTGTACCTCTGTATATACACTAAATACAGAGGTGTAATATATGTATATGAGTAGGTGTATATAATGTATATGATATAGATGTACCTATAACAAACATACCGTACTTATGTGGATACACTGTACATAGGGGTGTGATATATGAATATGAGTGTATATAATGTATATCATATAGATCTGCCTATGAGAATATACTGTACCTCTGTATAAATACAGATGTGTAATATATGCATGAGTGTATATAATGTATATAGAAGAGAATGTTTGTTTTTGTACTGTGTTAGCCAGTGGGTATGAAATATAAAAAACTAAAAACTTGAGAGTATTCAGTAGGTGATACCATTTTTAATGGCTAACTCATAATGATGACAGAATATAACGTTTCGAAGCTCTTTGGCTTCTTCTTCAGATATAACTAAGAACAATTTCTGAAGGCTCCATATTTATGTACAATCGGACACATAGGGATAGGATTTCAGGAGGGAGGGGGATGAGGAGAAGAGGCTTATTAGTATATACATGTAAACAATTCACAGTTCCCAGGTTCTTATCTTTATGGCTGTCTTAGTTCAGTGATTTCTATAGCATGACATGAACCCATTCAACACAACAACACATTCATTCCATTCTCCAGAGTGTTAAATAGGGTCATGTACTTGTATTCATGAATTTGTCTGTGTTTCCTTGATTTAAAGTTCCCTCTTAAAATAAAAATTTTCATGTCACTGGTAATATTATGATCTTCACTGCAGAAATGTTTTGGCACGGGAAGGTCCAGTCTTTGTTCTCTAATTGAATGTCGATGTGCGTTCATTCTTATTCTGAGCCTCTGGCCGGTCTCTCCAACATACAGATTTACAGTGGAACATTTGGTGCATATTATTAAATACACTACATTAGGTGTGTTACAGGTGAACGTACCTGGGATTTTATATTCCCTGTTAGAGTTTGGTATCTCTATCCTGTCAGTGGTCAGTATGTGCGGACAGGTTTTGCACCTTTTATGTCCGCATGGAAATGTTCCTGTGTTAGTTGGAGGTGACAGTGAGCTGCTAATAACCATATTCCTGAGGTTTGGTGGTTGTCTGTAGCACAGGAGAGGGGGGTCTGGAAATATGGATTTTAGACGGTCGTCTTTTTGCAGTACTGGATGTAATTTGCATGCGATTCCTCTCAGCATCTCCAGGTGTGGCTTATATGTGACGACCAGGGGCACCCGATTGTTTTCCTGTTTTGTATTGTATTTTAATAAATCCGATCTTGGTATTCTGGTGGCCCTGGTGATTTGGTTTTTAACTGTTCTTGGATGGTAACCCTGCCTCAAGAACTAAGACAGCCATAAAGAACCTGGGAACTGTGAATTGTTTACATGTATATACTAATAAGCCTCTTCTCCTCATCCCCTCCCTCCTGAAATCCTATCCCTATGTGTCCTGTTGTACATAAATATGCAGCCTTCAGAAATTGTTCTTAGTTATACTGTGTTTCCCCGAAAGTAAGACAGTGTCTTACATTCTTTTTATCCCCAAAAGTCCCACTATGTCTTACTTTCGGGGTATGTCTAATATTGGGAAAACCAACCACCCTCCCCCCCCCCCCATCATCATCATCATCAATCATATGGATTTAAGCGGCGGCACACGAGGAGTTAAGCGGCGGCCGCCGGCAAAGTCTGCGTGCCGCTTCCATACATTGCAATGGGAGCGCGCTATTCAAATAGTATTCGTTCATCTCTAACTTCAATTGTAACTTCTTACAATTGAAGTTAGAGATGCACGAATACTATTTGAATAGCACGCTCCTATTGCAATGTATGGAAGCGGCAGGCAGACTTTGCCGGTGGCCGCCGCTTAACGGGATTCTACCATTAAAAGAAGTTCTTTCCACTGACCACGTCGGAGTAGCCTTAAAAAAGGCTATTCATCTCCTACCTGTTGCCGTAGCCAGCGCCGCCTTCTTCCTCAGCTGCGTCCGCCCCATCTATGTCCCCGTCGGGCCTCATGGATGACGCATGCGCAGTCGGCTCTAACAGGCTCTCGCAGCCAGAGCCGACTGTGCATGCGTCAGCCATGAGGCCCGACGGGGACATAGACAGGGCGGACGCAGCTGAGGAAGACGGCGGCGCTGGCTACGGCAACAGGTAGGAGACGAATAGCCTTTAAAGGCTATTCCGACGTGGTCAGTGGAAAGAACTTCTTTTAATGGAAGAATCCCTTTAACTCCTCGCGTGCTGAGCGCTTCCATTCATTTCAATGGAAGCGTGCCATTGAAATGAATAGAAGCGGCTGGCACGCGGGGGGTTAAGCGGCCGCCGGCAAAGTCCTTCTTCACAGCACTGTGCTGTGAGAGCCGGGGGGAACGCCCCCTCCCTCTCCGGGGAGTTCCCCCCGGCTCTCACAGCACAGCGGAGCCCCGTGTTTTCCCGATACAGTAACACAGTAACACCCCCCCGAAAGTAAGACAGTGTCTTACATTCTTTTTACCCCGAAAGTCCCACTATGTCTTACTTTCGGGGTATGTCTTACATTAGCTGACCTCCCTAAAACCCCCGCTACGTCTTACTATCGGGGGTGTCTTACTATCGGGGAAACACGGTATCTGAAAAAGAAGCCAAAGAGCTTCGAAACGTTATATATTGTCATCATTATGAGTTAGCCATTAAAAAAGGTATCATCAACTGAAGACTCTCAAGTTTTTTGTTTTTTATATAAAGTATATCATATAGATGTACCTATAACAAATATACTGTACCTATGCGGATACACTGTATACAGAGGTGCAATATATGTATATGAGTAAGTGAACATATTATCATTTACCATTTATCATATACATGTAGCTATTACAAACATACTGTACCTATGTGGACACACTGTATACAGGGGTGTAATATGTATACGAGTGAATGTATTTAATGTATAGTATATTGGTGTGCCTTTGAGAGTATACTGCACCACTGAATATACACTAAATACAGAGGTGTAATATGTATACAAGTGAATGTATATAATGTATATCATCCGCGTGTACCTATGAGAACATATTGCAACTCTGTATATACACTGCCTACAGAGATGTAATATATGAGTGAGTGTATATAAGGTATAGTATATGTATGTGCAGGATATTATACCATGAGAGGTAGGACACGTACCTGACACTCCGCAATCCATGTCTGTAACCCGGAAAATGTAAAACTGGCCCAGTTACCGCCATAATAATTTTTCCTACAAAGTAAAAAAAAAAAAAAAAAAAAAAACAGTCAGAGAAAGAATGAAAGACAAAAAGAGAGAAAGAAATAGAGAACGGAAGAGACAGAAGTGGGAAAAGGAAGAGAGATATAAGAAAGGAAGAAAAAGAGAGAAAAACTATAGAAAAAAAAGAGAGAAAGAGATAAAGGTAAAACGAGGAAGTGAGAAAAAGAGGAAAGAAAAAAGAAAAACAAGAAAATAGCAAGAAAAAGAAAAGAGAGAGAAAGGAAGAGGAAGAAAGCCAAGCAAAGAGACAAAGGAGAGAAAGAGACAAAGGAGAGAAAGGAAGGAGAAAGGAAAATACAGGAAACAAGAGAGCAAGATAAAGGAAGAGGGAAAGGGTGTCAAGAAAGAGAAAGACAGAAAAAAGACAGAATGAATAGAGGGAAGAGTAGAGAGCAGCGCGTGGCGGGTGTATAGGAATATCGGGGGGGTCATGAATTCCCGCCTGTCTCGGAGGTGACGGTATCTGGGTGATTTGTATCTGGGAAGATTTATCAGTGATCACACTAAGGATGGGAGGACAATCCATCTCTCGCCCGCTCAGGGTAACACTACTGCTCTGTATACCTCTGCAAGTGGACACCCCAAGTATAGTGCACACACCCCAAAGTACCAATTACTGCTAATACGGTGGCCTAATGACGTGTCAGAGTGATGAGACAGCAGGAGGGAGGTATGAAAGTGCCGAACTGTCCACCAAATACGAACACAGATCTGGTGATTCTGCCAATGAACATAGTAGTGTTTTCATCCAGCCCGAAAATCCGTATTCTGTTCCTACCCCATCCCCCCACAACATCTGCCCTATCCAGGGTAGCGGGTCAGTATATAGTGTGGAGTTGTCTGAATCAGACCTGATAACAGGGGACAATAGATCATACCCAACTACCTAACAGCTTTTAGAAATCCCGTCCCCATCTCATTACAAGCGGCGGCCGCAGTGATGGAGCCGGACAGCTGGCAGCGGGCACACACCGACCTCCTTCAATTACATTTTGGCATCGGACAGCTCCGGCTTCTGATCCGTCTGCGGGAATTAATGACAAACGGCCAATCAACGGCTTCTCCCGGATAGGACGGGAGCGGGGCGCATAAATCACCTGAGGTGCCACTCAATGCTTTTTAATGGAGCTCTCCTGAAACGTTCGTTATTGTGATTTGGCGCCATGTACGTCCCGGATTGTAAGCAGAAATGATATATGGGCTGCAAAGTGGCAGCGGGTCGGCACAGGCTTAAAAAAAAAGTGTTATAACGGGAAATCACGTGTCCGCTGACCGCGACGCCATTCTTCTTCATAAAAGGGATATTAAACATGTCCTGCTCAGCTATTTTTAGTCAGATCTGTTCCTAGAAAAGCTGGGTCATAAGCAATAGCAATACCCTGTCCTACTCACTGGAAAATCTACCAATCAGGGTTTGAGAAAGTTGGGTGATAAACACTATATTGCACATTATGCATGTAGTCCATATGCAGAGCCTACTACACCTACAGGACGGGGCACATGCATACAATAATATCACAGCGGGCACTTTACCGGCCCATCTACGGCCGCTGCATATGGAATACTTTATTATTAGGACCCCCAGAACTCGTCAGGTCCTCTACAGGACTCCCCCCCCCCCCATCATACAATCCAATAATTTGGCATGGGAATAGGATCTATATGGATGGATCACATGGCGCCCTCTGACTTTCAGGTGCCCTAATAATGATGGCTACTGGAGTGTGTGTCCCTGCATAAACAATGAAGGGGATTCATTAGTGTGTGGCTCCACCTCCAGCGACTGTTAGTATTAGGCTCCACCTCCAGCGACTGTTAGTATTAGGCTACACCTCCAGAGACTGTTACTATTAGGCTCCACCTCAAGTGACTGTTAGTATTAGGCACTAGAGATGAGCAAACACTGTTCGGATCAGCCGATCCAAACAGCACGCTCCCATAGAAATGAATGGAGGCACCTGTGATGCTGACTTTGCCGGCGGCCGGCCGGCGTCACAGGTGCTTCCATTCATTTCTATGGGAGCGTGCTGTTCGGATCGGCTGATCCGAACAGTGTTTGCCCATCTCTATTAGGCACCACACCGGCAACTGTTAGTATTAGGCACCACCTCCAGAGGCTGTTACTATTACAGTAGGCACCACCGCCAAAGACTGTTAGTATTAGGCTCCACCTCCAGCAACTGTTACTATTAGGCACCAACTTCAGAGACTGTTAGTATTAGGCTCCACCTCCAGAGAGTGTTACTATTAGGCACCACCGCCAAAGACTGTTAGTATTAGGCTCCACCTCCAGCAACTGTTACTATTAGGCACCAACTCCGGAGACTGTTAGTATTAGGCTCCACCTCCAGAGACTGTTAGTATTAGTCACCATCTCTGGAGACTGTTAGTATTAGGCACCATCTCCGGCGACTGATAGTATTAGGCTCCACCTCCAGAGAGTGTTACTATTAGACACCACCTCCGGCGACTGATAGTATTAGTCACCATCTCTGGAGACTGTTAGTATTAGGCACCACCTCCGGCGACTGATAGTATTAGTCACCATCTCTGGAGACTGTTAGTATTAGGCACCACCTCCGGCGACTGATAGTATTAGGCTCCACCTCCAGAGACTGTTACTATTAGGCACCACCTCCGGCGACTGATAGTATTAGTCACCATCTATGGAGACTGTTAGTATTAGGCACCACCTCCGGCGACTGATAGTATTAGGCTCCACCTCCAGAGACTGTTACTATTAGGCACCACCTCCGGCGACTGATAGTATTAGTCACCATCTCTGGAGACTGTTAGTATTAGGCTCCATCTCTGGAGACTGTTAGTATTAGTCACCATCTCTGGAGACTGTTAGTATTAGTCACCATCTCTGGAGACTGTTAGTATTAGTCACCATCTCTGGAGACTGTTAGTATTAGGCACCACCTCCAAAGACTGTTACTATTAGGCACCAACTCCTGTGCCCACATCATACCAGGCGGGTTAGGGGTATATTTAGTTACTGTGACTTGGACAATGCTGCAACATCAAATACGCCAGACAGCACAGCTAACACACCCGGAGAACCACCTGCAGGATTCACACCACACTAAGCAGAGCCTATGTCTAACCACTCCATTCTAGCATCAGATTGGTAACAACTTACGAGTCAAGATGGAGGACGCGCTGTCCAATCCGAGAACAGGCAGCAGCGATGATGGATTCCTGCAGACCTGTGGAGAGAAAGACATTCTCAGCACATGGAAGACAAAATGATGGAACCCAGTATTGAACACCCCATCATCATCCACTTTAATTATTCCTCAGAGCTAAAACCATCCCCTATTCTGCCAGTAATGGGATTCTACAGCTACAGAATCGCAACACCTTACAGGGGTCCTCACAACTACCAGCTGTATACTCCCAGAACCCTTCTCTATCTAGACATTCAGATATGTAGCATTGCATAGCACCCCATGGTGCTATACATTATTATATTAATTCCATGGTGCTTTATATTATTATATTAATTCCATGGTGCTATACATTATTATATTAATTCCATGGCCCTGTACATTATTATATTAATTCCATGGTGCTATACATTATTATATTAATTCCATGGTGCTTTACATTTGGGGGTTACATACAGTACATAAAAAATACAAAACAAACAATACTAACAATGACTGACTGGCACAGTGGGGTAGAGGGCCCTGCCCACGAGGTCTTACAATCTATGAGGGGAGAGGGATAGAGACAGAAGGTGAGGGGGAGACTGTACAGATGGCGATGTGGTGACAATAGTGTTATTGGAGGTTGTAGCCCTTCCTGAATAGGGGAGTCTTCAGGGCCTTCTTGAATCCTGTGATTGTGGGGGTCAGTCTTATGTGTCTTGGTAAGGAGTTCCAGAGTATGGGGGATGCGCGGGAGAAATCTTGGAGACGGTTGTGTGAGGAGCGGATGAGAGCAGAGCGGAGTAGGAGGTCATTGGAGGATCCGAGGTTACGTGTGGGCAGGTAGCGGGAGATTAGGTCAGAGATATATGGAGGGGACATGTTGTGGATGGCTTTAGTGACAGGTCAGCACCACATTATACAGTGAGAACTACCTGATGGCTACTTACAGGGTTCATACACCTGCCCGATATTATGTGCTATACTGTGTGTTCTACTACATTTAGGTCTCATGCGCACGGCTGAGCGTCCAGGTCGAGGAACTTCTGAAGAAGGGTCCGTTGCTCCGTTACAATGATCGTAGAACAGGCCCCATCCCAGTATGTAGAGTATCTTGTATGTTATATTTCTTATATCCCATCTATTACACTGATCCAGGCATACCCCAGCATTATTAGATCGCCCATCAAAGCTCTAATGCAGCAGAAATTTAGATTTGTGGCACTTAAATAATAAACCGAAATCTTATATTTTCTTCTCTCCAGCTCTGATCTTACCTTGTGGTACAAAGTACCTGGCAGCGATCCCCCTCCCGCTATGACCTGACTATGGAGTCGCTGGTCCCAAAAAACAAAGGACTACGTTACTCTGTGCCCAGAACGTCCCTAACAGACTCGTGACAGTGGCTTTCATAGCGTCCCTCCTAGAACGTCCACCCCACGTCCACTGCAGGTGGTCACACATGCTCAGTAGCTCAGTGTTAGGAAAGCTCCTGTAAGCTACAAAGGATATGTCTTAAAGACTAGCTGAAGAATTTCATCTCCATTTCTGCTATGGATAAAATCCGCGCAACTTCTGGAGATTGCTTCTACCTGACACAAAGTGGATTGAAGATCTAAACAAGAAAAATCTGTGACATCTGAACTGTCACTTGGGCTGCAAAAATAACAACTGGGAGTTGGCTTTGGAGAAGGATTTTATGCAAAACCAAATATGCACTGAAAATACACTAAATAAATAAGTGAACCCATCAGCACATATTGATAGCAAGTCTGCCCTGAGATAAAAGTTGTCTTCTGAATCAGACTATCGCAATGTGACTGCACCAGTAGAATAGTGAGCGCAGCTCTGGAGTATAACACAGGATGTAACTCAGGATCAGTACAGGATAAGTAATGTAATGTATGTACACAGTGACTGTACCAGCAGAATAGTGAGTGCAGCTCTGGAGTATAACACAGGATAAGTAATGTAACATATGTACACAGTGACTGCACCAGCAGAATAGTGAGCGCAGCTCTGGAGTATAATACAGAATGTAACTCAGGATCAGTACAAGATAAGTAATGTAATGTATGTACACAGTGACTGTACCAGCAGAATAGTGAGTGCAGCTCTGGAGTATAATACAGGATGTAACTCAGGATCAGTACAGGATAAGTAATGTAATGTATGTACACAGTGACTGTACCAGCAGAATAGTGAGCGCAGCTCTGGAGTATAATACAGGATGTAACTCAGGATCAGTACAGGATAAGTAATGTAATGTATGTACACATTGACTGCACCAAAAGAATAGTGAGTGCAGCTTTGGAGTATAACATATGTGCAGTAAACCGTGTCTATGTATTCCATTATGTAGATGTAATAATAAACCTGCCATGATTATGTAGAACCATTGGTTTTATTTAGCGATAGAATGTGTGTAAACTGACGACATTGTAGAATGGATGATAGTAATATAAGTACAGGGCTTGTCCAGTGTAACGGATAGAGATGGCACAGCTCTGCAGGAAGTGGTCTTGGGGGGGGGGGGGGGGGGGGGTCACACCTCTGTCATTGCTCTGGTCTGATCCCCTGTGGATAAACCTGTGCAGATTGAGTACTCGGGGATGGCTGGACATAATGGTGCAACCTGATGAATGCTCGCCGTCCTCTGACAAGATGAAGGAAACAAACTTTCCAAAAGTTTCCGTCATTTTCCGATGGTTTCTGGAGCCAGGCGCATTTATTTTTATCATTGTGAAATAGAAATCAATGGACGACGGCAAATGAAAAATCAGAGGCAGAAATGAAGATAAGTCTTAAAGCTGTGAGTATGAGGGGATAAGGAGCCTATCGACACCACTGGAGGAGGAATAGATCTTACTTTACGAGGAGCGCGAGGCTGGAGGGCTCCCACATGCGCCATTACCAGTTATTGATGGGCAGGACGCCGGATTGTCGGCCAGATGGAATTTTACACATTTTTCAAGGGTAGTGAAAGAATCCAGTGACCTTTATAAACGGCCTCACCCTCTCCGATCTCTATCAGTGGCACCAGGAGAGATCTGCAGCAGATTTATACAGCACCAAATACAGCGACCGTATCTAATCCATACCTTGTATCCAAGAATACATCATCTGCAGCATCACATGATCTGCAGGGGCTCTTTCATGGCATTTCTGCTCATCTTGAGCTTTTTTTCATCATGTTTTCTCCATTTGCAATTGAAGCTGCTTTAAAAATGAATCAGATGCTCAGCGCTGACAACGCAACACTCTCAGCTAACAGGGGGACAGGGAAGATTTCGCTGCAGCTCTGGATGTGACTGGAGAGTTTAACAAAATCTAAACCAGTTGGAGTCAAAGAAAAGTCAAAATCCATTTTTCAGTCACCTGTATCCAAAGCGAGAAGGAAGGATATAGTGAGCTTAGGGCAAGTGACCCTAAAGACCAAAGCTTATATCAGTGCTGGAGTTTTGTAAGAGGAGGACAGATATCCTGCTGAGATGCCGGAACAATCACAGGCACGGCGTAAGGAACAGCAGCAGCAGGACAGTTTAAGAGCTGCCAAAACGTCAGAGCGGGGGCCACACGGTCGCTCAGTGGTTAGCACTGCAGCGCTGGGTCCTGGTGTTCAAATCCCGCCAAGGGCAAAAAAAAAAACATCTGCAAGGAGTTTGTATGTTCTCCCAGTGTTTGCATGGGTTTCCATCCCATATTCCAAAAAAGACATACTGATAGAGAAAAATGTACATTGTGAGCGCTATGTGGGGCTTACAATCTACATTTAAATGAAAAAAATATGCCAGAGCAGGCGAACCATCGATGGCAGCAATTTGCTGAATATAGGCGGATCATCAACGCCAACAACACGCAGATGAAGTCGCGGGCAGAGGCTAGTCAATCATATATGATGTATATGTCTTTGGGGGTTATATTGATACTGGAGTGTTAAAAGAGGAGGACTGATATCAGTCACATATGATATAAATGTCTCTCATATTATATAAATATCTATCAGTACTTATAAGAGGAGGACGAATATCACTCATATATGATGTACACTAACCAGAAAAAGGGTAACAATGTTTAGACCTTGTGTCTTTCAGGCTCCATATCTCACCATCCAGTACAGCTTGGAACATGAGAATACCATCAATTTATAGACAATCACCTTGGTTGTCTTATACTTAAATGTGACTTGTAACTAGTGTACGATTAGCTCTGCAGATTCTTGGCATTGTTACTGTTTTGCTCCTGGTGGTGGAAAAATCTATTTCTTCTTGTATACTACACATTACAACCCCTATAGCTCAGGGTGTTATTAGGAGATTCCCATATGAAAGGTGACAGGTTCATATTGAGGATCAGCCATGAAGAAGATTTCCCAAGAAAAGAGAAACAATATCGTCCAGCTCATGAAGAATATTACCAAACTGCATCATGTGAGCGCCATGGCAGATGGAGGAATAGGAAATGAAGTCCATCCATCGAAAAAGCCAAGAGGTGGTATCCCGGCAAAATACCGGAGTCAACAAGTCGCTCATTATAAGGTCTATCCAGGGTGGCTCATATACAAGCCCTGTGCAATGTTCATTACACAAATCCAAAATGGTGACCTCAGTTCCAGTATAAATCGGAGCAACACTATATAAGGGCCACAGTGCCAGTATATTACTGTATAGCACATATGGGAGGACCCCTATATAAGCGCTATCATACCAGTATATTACTGTATAGTATACATGAAGAACCACAGTATTAGTTTATTGCTGTATAGCACATATGGGAGGACCACTATATACAGGCCATTTTGCCATGATATTATTGTATAGTATATCTGATAGGACCTCTATATAAGGATCACAGTACCGATATTTTACTGTATCTTATATTAAGTCTATATTACTGTATAGTATATATGGGAGGACCACTATATACAGGCCACAATGCCAATATATTACTATATATATGGGAAGGCCAATATATAAGGACACCACATTACCAGTATATTACTGTATAGCATATATGGGAGAACCACTATATGGGCTAGTTCACACGTGAAAACCGCCTGGCTTATTTTGGTCCCGAAAAAACCCGCTTCCTAATTAGGAAGCGGGTTTTTTGACATTGAGGCGTTTTTTGGAGCTTCAGAAAACGACAGGCGGTTTTCCCCTCTCCTAAAGTGAATGGACTGTAAAAAAAAATGCTAGGCGTTTTCGGTCGCGTTTTTCGCCTCCCATTCACTTCTATTGCTTTCCTCAGGTGGAATACGCCAGAAGAATGGTCATGTCGCTTCTTTTTTCTGCTAGCAGCAACAAACTGGTACCAGAAAAACGAAATCTAGCAGTCTCCATAGACCACTATTGTATGGAGGTGGATTTTGAGGTGAAATCTGCTGTAAAAATCTGCCTCATTGCCCCCGTGTGAACTAGCCCTATAAGGACCATAGTACCAGTATAATACAGTATAGTATATATGGGAGGACCACTATATAAGGACCATAGTACCAGTATAATACAGTATATGGGAGGACCACTATATAAGGACCATAGTACCAGTATAATACAGTATATGGGAGGACCACTATAAAAAGACCATAGTACCAGTATAATACAGTATAGTATATATGGGAGGACCACTATATAAGGACCATAGTACCAGTATAATACAGTATACTATATATGGGAGGACCACTATAAAAAAAAACATAGTACCAGTAGATTACTGTATAGTATATATGCGAGAACCAGTATATAAAAATCATAGTACCAGTATATTACTGTATAGTATATATGGGAGGACTACAATATAAGAACTACAGCACCAGTATATTTCAGTATAGTATACATGGGAGGACCACAGTATAAGTATATTACTTTATAGTAACTATGGAAGGACTACAATATAATTGCACAGTACCAGTATATTGCTGTATAGTATACATTAGAGGACCACTATATAAGTACTACAGTACCAGTATATTACTGTATAGTATACATGGGAGGACCACTATATAAGTACTACAGTACCAGTATATTTCAGTATAGTATACATGGGAGGACCACAGTATAAGTATATTACTTTATAGTAACTATGGAAGGACTACAATATAATTGCACAGTACCAGTATATTACTGTATAGTATACAAGGCAGGACCACTATATAAGTACTACAGTACCAGTATATTACTATATAGTATACATGGGAGGACCACAGTATAAGTATATTACTTTATAGTAACTATGGAAGGACTACAATATAATTGCACAGTACCAGTATATTACTGTATAGTATACAAGGCAGGACCACTATATAAGTACTACAGTACCAGTATATTACTATATAGTAAACAAGGGAGGACCACTATATAAGGACCATAGTGCCAGTATATATTTGTATAATATACAAGGGAGGACCACTATATAAGGACAATAGTACCAGTATATTACTGTATAGTATACATGGGAGGACCACTATATAAGTACTACAATGCCAGTATATACTGTATAGTAACAATAATATTAATACATTTTATTTATATAGCGCCAACATATTCTGCAGCGCTGTACAATTTGTAGGGTTCAAATATAGACAGATACATTACAAAGAAAGTCATTTCACACAATGGGACTGAGGGCCCTGCTCGCAAGAGCTTACAATGTATGAGGTAGAGGGGGTGACACAAGAGGTAGCAGGGGCGGTATCGGAGTACCATTGCTTATACAGAGGTCAGACAATTTTGTAATAGTGGTGACTGTCATTACACAAAGATAAAACTTTATGAGCCATCACTAGTGGTGTCCTGTAACATGTGGATGGAGCTTGGACCTATAAAGTTAGCCTGAAATGGCATCATATCATGTGGGGAAATGTGGGAGCAGACAGACAAGTATATTACTGTATAGTATACATGAGAGGACCACTATATATACCAGTATATTACTGTATAGTATACATGAGAGGACCACTATATATACCAGTATATTACTGTATAGTATACATGAGAGGACCACTATATATACCAGTATATTACTGTATAGTATACATGAGAGGACCACTATATATACCAGTATATTACTGTATAGTATACATGAGAGGACCACTATATATACCAGTATATTACTGTATAGTATACATGAGAGGACCACTATATATACCAGTATATTACTGTATAGTATACATGAGAGGACCACTATATATACCAGTATATTACTGTATAGTATACATGAGAGGACCACTATATATACCAGTATATTACTGTATAGTATACAAGGGAGGACCACAATATAAGGACCATAGTACCAGTATATTACTGTATAGTATACATGAGAGGACCACTATATATACCAGTATATTACTGTATAGTATACATGAGAGGACCACTATATATACCAGTATATTACTGTATAGTATACAAGGGAGGACCACTATATAAGGACCATAGTACCAGTATATTACTGTATAGTATACAAGGGGGGGGGGGGCACTTCTCGCACAAGCCTTGGGGCTCCCAGGGGCCCCACCTTGACTTCCTGTCACTCTCAGGCTGCAGAATGAATCATCAATAAAGAACACTATATGTCTATCAGACCGGGCCAGCCCTCTTACTCCGCCCCTCGTCGGGTCACCTCTTTCTACGCCCCCTCCGGGCCACACGCACGCTGATAACACGTATTCCTACTATCACGACATGATCATCTTTCCTAACCTGTGCCCAGAATTACCACATCCAGCTCAGAAGGCAGGTCGTCAGCCATCTTGCCGAGGCAGAGCGATCATGTGATCAAGACAGCCGGAAGATCTAACCAATGAGGGCTGGCGACAGCCGGGCGGCCATCTTTACTGTGGGCAAATGCCCGATCATCAAGGCAGGAGGTAAGTAAAATACCCGGGGCAGTTACCTTCTCAGTGAGTATAATAACTCCCACCATCTCCTGCACACTGGACTACTCAGCCCTGCCTGCTACAAAGACATCATCATCACTAGGCAAGAACGAAGAGATGCGTTACCATAATAACTAATGACATCACTCTTCTCAGTCTACCCATGCAGGAGAGAAAATGAAAGCAACGATCTGATTGGTTATTCATAAAATAGAACAGTTCTGTCAGGGTCCTAATGTCTGTAGCCCCCACCTCCAAATATAAAGTGTACACCTGAACTGTATAGCCATAAGCGGACCTCATCCCCACCAACTGACCTGTATAGCGCCCCCTAGTGGTCCTCATGTAGCATAATGCCTTCTTGGTGGACACATACACTATAATACCCCTCAGTGATATCACACATTACCCATACCTCCCAACCGTCCTAGATTAAGGGGGACAGTCCCAGATTCTGGGAGATATGTCCCTGATTCAATTCATCTGGAGAGGACATAGATGAGTTGAATACAGTTGTGAAGCAGGAGCCGATAGCCCCTGCCTCAGTACTGTGCCCCAGTTTAAAGGGGTTGTCCCATCACAAGGATCCCATCTATACTGCTTGTTAATGTGAATGTAAGACTTTTCCTAAATACATTGCTTCAGCAAAACTGCTTTGTTTGTCCACTATCTTACTTTATTCATTTTTTTTTTTACACATCCCTTGACTTATCTTGTCATAAGCCAAGTGATGTATCTGCCTGCTCTGAGGGGGAGGGAGGAGGGGCTAAGTGCACGGGAGCGCACCTACACTTTGGGGGGGGGGGGGGGGGGCACCAATACAGACCCGGCATCCGCTGTAATAGAGAGGCGGATGCCGGGGAGTGTAGACGCCGGCACAGGTGAAGCCAGCAGCGGCAGGAGTGATGCTGATATTCCGGAGGGGCGGAGGAGTGGAATAGCAGCATCGCTCCTGCCGCTGCTGGCTTCACCTGTGCCAGCGTCTACACTCCCCGGCATCCGCCTCTCTATTACAGCTCGCTCCCGTGCACTTAGCCCGGCATCCGCTGTAATAGAGAGGCGGATGCCGGGTCTGTATTACATTGTGAAGGCTGTACATCTGATGCCTAGTGCATCGGCAGCGCACACGCAGGGCCAGCAGCATAGAAGCGATGACTTCTCGCCGCTGGCTTTGCATATGTAACCCCGCCCACCAATGACACAACAAAGCCGGAAGATAGAAGAATTTACTGCAGCGAAGAGAGGTGAGTATGCGACGTGGGAATACCCCTTTAATGTCCCCTGTAGTTGCCCCCAATTTAATGTCTCCCTCCAGCTGCCCCAGTTTAATGTTCCCCTCTAGTTTCCCCCAGTTTAAATTGGGGAAGCTGGAAAGGGACATTAAACTATGGGGGCCTATAATATTAGGGTGACTGCAGGAGCATTATACTGTGTGGGGAGCACAAAGAGAAATGGATGGGAATGGGCAGAGTCATTTTAAAAATGGGTGGTGCTAAATTTGCTGCTTCCTCACATTTTAGCCCTCTCTTTCCATTGAAAATTGGGAGGTATGCTATCCAGGTTGCCCCCATAATTTCATGTCCCTCTCCAGTTGCTCCCACAGTTACATGTCCCTCTTCCAGGTTGTCCCCATAATTTCATGTCCCTCCCCCTAGGTTGCCCAACCATGTTTCATGTCCTCCTTCTGGTGGCGCCTATAGATTCATATCCCCCTCCAGTTGTCGCCACAGTTCCATGTCCTTGTTTGTCCCCACTATTTCATTTTCCCCTTCAGTTTCCCCCAAAGTATGTATGAAATACCTTACCCCATTTTCCTGCAGTTCTCTTCAGTCTCTGGTTTTGGACTCTTCAGGGAGCAGCAGGCATGATGTGTCAGGGGCAGGGCTGCAGCCTCCGCGGCACCATGCAGTGCTGCCGGCCCTGCTCTTCCTGCACTCCCTGGTCCCTCACTTTCCAGGTCTCGGGAGGCAGGCCAGATCCTCCGCAACGTTTTGTGGGAGTTGCCGGCCTCCTCCTGAGCTGGACAGGGGACTTCTGGATTTCAGAAGTTTTCAGTGTGCCAAAGTCTATTTAAGGTGAGCTCTGACTCCATCCTGTTGCTGCCTATTCAGTTGAACTAGTATCCTAGTAGTCAGCATTCTCCTGCTATCTGATTGCCTGTGACCTCTGACCTTGCCTTTGTCTCCTGATATTGTACTGTCCCTGCTCCTGTTTATGACCACGGCTTGCCTCTAGACTTCTGCTTCCTAAATTTCCATTTTGTACTGATTGACCATTCCTGTTACCGACTCGGCCTGCCTGAGGTTCCGATTGGATTACCCACTGTACTGCGTTTCCCTCTTGGTGACAACACTGGACTGCACGACTACGCTTTACGCTCTGATGACCACCTGACACAACTTTCTGGATCCTAGGACCTTCACTGCTTCCGAAAACGTCTGCTGGTAAGAGATCTCAGTGTCTTATTTATGGTGATATGTGGTGCACTGTGTGTTTGGCATTTCATGTCCAGCCCAGCAGTTCAGCCAAGTCAATCCACACCATCTGGGGCTCTGGCGAACACCCTTGTGGGATTGGAGTTGGTGTGGCCCGAGATGTGTTGAACACACAGCGCCGTGTTTACCATAGTTCTCACCATTAGCTCAGATCTGAATCTATTATCCTAACACAATGTAAGTGACATCACCACATCACATCTACTACTCTGAATAAACGGGGGCAGAAACATGGCCGAATGGTGAAGCTGGAAGCATAAGGCTGCACCATTACATTTAACTGGTGTATGGAGATACTGGGGCAGTCTGGACCAACTGCTCAGGGCAGCACTATAAATGGTGAACTGACCCACTGTCCCAAGGGGGGCCCCTGCTACCATAGGGCTTGGTGGAAGTGCACTAGTTGCCCTATGGCTAAAGCGGCCCCGATCAAGCAGTATCACATATGACAGAATTAGATAAACAGCTCAGCAAATGGTATCTCGCTTGATAGGATTAGATACACTGCTCAGTAGACAGTATCCCACATGATAGGATTAGATACACAGCTCAGGGCTTGTTCACATCAGCGTTCTCCTCTCCGTAGTTCAGGTTTCCGTTTCCTGCATAAAACAGAGCAGGAGATGGAAACCTGCAGGAGTCTTTTTCACCCATTCATTTGAATGGGTGAGAAAGCTGTCCGGCCGTGAGCGGCAGTGAGTGTTTTGCGCTCTCCGCCGCGAAACCGGGTTTTTTAATCCGGACACAGAGTCGGACATGCAGTACTCTGTGTCCGGATTAAAAAATCCGGTTTTGCGGCGGAGAGCATAAAACGCTCACTGCCGCTCACAGCCGGACCCGGTCTGTGCTTTCCGTCTTCTGGCATGCAGAAGACGGAAAACACAGAACGGAGACCCGAACACAGGTGTGAACCTAGCGTCATCAGACAGTATCTCACGTGATAGGATTATATACACAGCGCAACAGAACCTATCTTACATGATATGTTTAGATACAGCACCTCAGAATTTTTTTTTTTTTTTACCCGATAAGGTTAGATACGACAGACAGAATTACACATATAAGGATTAGATACTGCTGACAATATTACACATATTTAGATACGATACAACAGACAGCAGTATCATTAGATACAGCAATATTATGTATAACAGGATTGGATACAGAAGCTTGGAAGATAATATTGCATGTGATACTGGTTAGATACAAAATTTCAGTATCACATATAATAGGATTACATACACAGTTCAGCAAACTGTATCACACGTGAATGGCTTAGATATAGCATCTCAGTGTGCGGTGTGATTCTATAAGGCAATATAGTAGTAAGGAACATGCTTGCATTGTGCAGAGAATCTCGGTATTGAAATGGTTAATTTTATATTTTGTCTCCCCGTATCAAGTAAAAGCACAAACTAAGATATGAATCATAAAATAATAATTAGACTCAATTTTCAGTTTAATTTCCTCATCGTTTCCGCTGCATCCAATGGTAAGAATAGATAGGACTTGAAATGTTATGATATTGAGTCATTAAAGATGTATCGCTGCTCGCAGTCCGCGCAGTTTCTGAACATTTTAATCATAAAATGCAAAACTAACCTGACTGTCCCGTTAATTATTCAGCAGTTCCAGAAAACAAACTGTGCCGAAGATGAGCGCTCAAAACATGGAAAGTGTTATAGGGGCTCTGTACAACCTCATGTCAACATCGACAAATTGAAAATCAAATCCTGTACAGAGTAAGGGGAGGGGGAGAGATAACAACTGCTCCCCTCTACTGGCGGAGACATAACTACTATAATACTGCTCCTAAGTACAGGAATATAACTACTATAATACTGCTCCTTATACAAGAATATAACTACTATAATACTGCTCCTAAGTACAAGAATATATCTATTATAATACTGCTCCCATATACAAGAATATAACTACTATAATATTGCTCCTATGTACAAGAATATAACTACTATAATACTGCTCGTATGTACAAGATTATAACTACTATAATACTACTCCTATGTACAAGAATATAACTACTGTAATACTACTCCTATGTACAAGAATATAACTACTATAATACTACCTCCTATATACAAGAATATAACTACTATAATACTACTCCTATGTACAAGAATATAACTACTATAATACTGCTCCTATGTACAAGAATATAACTACTATAATACTACTCCTATGTACAAGACTATAACTACTATAATACCACTCCTATGTACAAGAATATAACTACTATAATACTGCTCCTATGTACAAGAATATAACTACTATAATACTACTCCTATGTACAAGACTATAACTACTATAATACCACTCCTATGTACAAGAATATAACTACTATAATACTGCCTCCTATATACAAGAATATAACTACTATAATACTACTCCTATGTACAAGAATATAACTACTATAATACTGCTCCTATGTACAAGAATCTAACTACTATAATACTATTCCTATGTACAAGAATATAACTACTATAATACTGCTCCTATGTACAAGAATATAACTACTATAATACAGCTCCTATGTACAAGAATATAACTACTATAATACTACTCCTATGTACAAGAATATAACTACTATAATACTACCTCCTATATACAAGAATATAACTACTATAATACTGTCCTATGTACAAGAATATAACTACTATAATACTGCTCCTATGTACAAGAATATAACTACTATAATACTGCTCCTATGTACAAGAATATAACTACTATAATACTACCTGCTATGTACAAGAATATAACTACTATAATACTACTCCTATGTACAAGAATATAACTACTATAATACTACCTCCTATGTACAAGAATATAACTACTATAATACTACCTGCTATGTACAAGAATATAACTACTATAATACTACTCCTATGTACAAGAATATAACTACTATAATACTGCTCCTATGTACAAGAATATAACTACTATAATACTACCTGCTATGTACAAGAATATAACTACTATAATACTGCTCCTATGTACAAGAATATAACTACTATAATACTGCTCCTATGTACAAGAATATAACTACTATAATACTACTCCTATGTACAAGAATATAACTACTATAATACTACTCCTATGTACAAGAATATAACTACTATAATACTGCTCCTATGTACAAGAATATAACTACTATAATACTGCTCCTATGTACAAGAATATAACTACTATAATACTACCTCCTATGTACAAGAATATAACTACTATAATACTGCTCCTATGTACAAGAATATAGCTACTATAATACTGTCTCCTATGTACAAGAATATAACTACTATAATACTGCTCCTATGTACAAGAATATAACTACTATAATACTGCTCCTATGTACAAGAATATAACTACTATAATACTACCTGCTATGTACAAGAATATAACTACTATAATACTGCTCCTATGTACAAGAATATAACTACTATAATACTGCTCCTATGTACAAGAATATAACTATTATAATACTACTCCTATGTACAAGAATATAACTACTATAATACTACTCCTATGTACAAGAATATAACTACTATAATACTGCTCCTATGTACAAGAATATAACTACTATAATACTGCTCCTATGTACAAGAATATAACTACTATAATACTGCTCCTATGTACAAGAATATAACTACTATAATACTACCTGCTATGTACAAGAATATAACTACTATAATACTGCTCCTATGTACAAGAATATAACTACTATAATACTGCTCCTATGTACAAGAATATAACTACTATAATACTACTCCTATGTACAAGAATATAACTACTATAATACTACTCCTATGTACAAGAATATAACTACTATAATACTGCTCCTATGTACAAGAATATAACTACTATAATACTGCTCCTATGTACAAGAATATAACTACTATAATACTACCTCCTATGTACAAGAATATAACTACTATAATACTGCTCCTATGTACAAGAATATAGCTACTATAATACTGTCTCCTATGTACAAGAATATAACTACTATAATACTGCTCCTATGTACAAGAATATAACTACTATAATACTGCTCCTATGTACAGGAATATAACTACTATAATACTACTCCTATGTACAAGAATATAACTACTATAATACTACTCCTATGTACAAGAATATAACTACTATAATACTGCTCCTATGTACAAGAATATAACTACTATAATACTACCTGCTATGTACAAGAATATAACTACTATAATACTGCTCCTATGTACAAGAATATAACTACTATAATACTGCTCCTATGTACAAGAATATAACTACTATTATACTACCTCCTATGTACAAGAATATAACTACTATAATACTGCTCCTATGTACAAGAATATAACTACTATAATACTGCTCCTATGTACAAGACTATAACTACTATAATACTACCTGCTATGTACAAGAATATAACTACTATAATACTGCTCCTATGTACAAGAATATAACTACTATAATACTGCTCCTATGTACAAGAATATAGCTACTATAATACTGCTCCAATGTACAAGAATATAACTACTATAATACTGTTCCTGTATACAAGACTATAACTACTATAATACTACCTGCTATGTACATAATGTACCGCTCCAATCCAGCAGTATGTGATTATAATGACTGAGCAGCAGGATGATATTTCTCGTTTCCTCCGCGGTTGAGCGATCACGTTCAGTAAAGGAGATGTAATAGAGTGAATCCGTCTCTGGATTAGATATTTTCTGCATAACAGACCACATAATACGGCTTCTTGTTTCCAGTGGTTTCTCAGCCCTTGCTCTGTATATAATTACAGCACTTGCTTAGCGGCCGCTGCTCATCTTTGTCATGACAATTTGGAAGTTTATTGCTGTAGACACACACGAGGACAGTTGCAGCAGTGATGATCAGTGATATCCAGCCATGCTAGAAAGTTTGTGAACCCATCAGAATTTTATTCCTTCATAAATTTGACCTAAAAGTACTTCAAATTCTGAACAGTAGGTAAAGAGAAGCAAATGAGACAAAAATCACATTTATTTATGCAAGAAAATGATCCTTTACATATCTGTGAGTGGCAAAAGTAAGTGAACCCTTAGGATTAGCAATCAATTTGAGGGTATTTTCAATGAATGCAATCTCAGATACGAGTTGGTGACCTGTTTTGTTTAGGCTCATGCTACACTGTCACTTTGGCTGTAGCTAAAAGCTTACAGACCCTTGTACAAAAGCTCCAGTTCCCCTGTATAACCTTTCCACATGACTGTAGCTCCTCTCATAAGAACCCTCAATCCTTCTCGTTTTGAACCCACAAGACTTGTTAACATTGTGTCCATACACACAAGTTAACCATCCCTTGTTGGTGCCCTCCATATGGTAATCTTACCGCTTTTGTGTCTCAGTCTTCCCTATAGACTCCCTCCTATGTGGTGACCACCTACAACTTGGCATTGAAGTTTACATTTTCTCCTTTCTGACAGTGGATGTCTGTGCATCATAAATCTTCTTCCCCTGTCTACACAGCAGTGCCAGCCATCAATGGAAATCTGAAAGGAGATCAAAGAAGTTTTACCAGTCCTAGTTTGGTGAGGGGACCTGTGGGCCCTCCTGGCTTCTGGGCCAGGTGGCAGCTTCTGTAGTTATGCCAGTCTTTATGGGTCGCCTAAAGCTCCTAGGCCCAGTTGCAACTGTTCACTCTTAAATTATGCCTCTGCCTGACATTACACCTCCTTTCTTTCAGCAACCATTAAGGGTTCCCTCCAAACAGGAATTGATGGCAAATCTTAGCGATATATCCCATCACCCTATGGTGGGAGACCCCTTTAATTCTAAACAATATAATGTGCTGCAACTTTCTAACCCTCTTTGGGTTTCAGTCCCCGCCTATGAGATCTGCTTGAAACATTCTATTTCACATCTAGAATCTAAAAGCCCTTGCAGACCTATTGCCTCCACAGCTGAGGTTCTGTTACAGTTGTACAAGGCCAAGATTTGGTTCTGATGGGTCTTTATTCGTGGGTGTAGATGGGAATAATCCCATCCTGTGATCGCAGTGTAATAGGTAAGCAAGACCTGGACACATTAAAGTGGCACAGGAAACGGGAGGTGAACCCTCCGGGCCCCGGGACAGAGAGGATATCCACAGATTGGGGCAATTTAGACAACAAAGTTTACAAGAGAGTCTCCTAATGTACTACTTTACTAGATGTATACAGTATGGCAGCACGAAGCGAGGCTCTAAAATGTTTACTGAGTCTTCTTTTCTCACTTTGCTTAATGGACTGATGGACTTTCGACTCCGAGGATGAGGTGAGATCATGCTCATATGGGTCAAGGACGGGGCAGGAAGATGAGGGTGGCAGTGCAGTCAGCAGGATGATGGGCTCCGGTCGGCCATGGGTCAGGACAGACAAGGACAGGTCATGAGAGCAAGGACGATCACAAGTCAAAGCTGCTAGAACAGAAGGACGTCACAAGTTGGCGAGGCGGATCTATCGCCTATCATATTTAATCAGGTGTTAGTGACTCAAGGCGTGAACCTCGCCACTACATATACACACATATACCTGCCTACAATCACAGCAAAATCTGCAGCGAAACAATAGTCACCATTACATTTGTAGTAAAAATGTACATAGAATACATAACTTACATTACTTCTACTGATCATACATATGTGACTTATATAATCTATATGCAGCTCTGAAGTATAATACAGGATATAACTCAGGATCAGTACAGGATAAGTAATGTAATGTATGTACACAGTGACTGCACCAGCAGAATAGTGAGTGCAGCTCTGGAGTATAATACAGGATGTAACTCAGGATCAGTACAGGATAAGTAATGTAATGTATGTACACAGTGACTGTACCAGCAGAATAGTGAGCGCAGCTCTGGAGTATAATACAGGATGTAACTCAGGATCAGTACAGGATAAGTAATGTAATATATGTACACAGTGACTGTACCAGCAGAATAGTGAGCGCAGCTCTGGAGTATAATACAGGATGTAACTCAGGATCAGTACAGGATAAGTAATGTAATGTATGTACACAGTGACTGTACCAGCAGAATAGTGAGCGCAGCTCTGGAGTATAATGCAGGATGTAACTCAGGATCAGTACAGGATAAGTAATGTAATGTATGTACACAGTGACTGTACCAGCAGAATAGTGAGCGCAGCTCTGGAGTATAATACAGGATGTAACTCAGGATCAGTACAGGATAAGTAATGTAATGTATGTACACAGTGACTGCACCAGCAGAATAATGATTGCAGCTCTGGAGTATAATACAGGTGCACCACTTGGGAGTGTTATTCATCCGGGGGGGGGGGGGGGGATCTATCATATGTTTTGTAATTGGGTGTAGCAGTAGAGTGGACACTCTTTCTGTTCAGTTGTAGAGGACAATGTTGGTCTGGTGCCTGGGTTATTACCACCCAAATTCCCCACCATTTTCCAATACAGAGGCACAGCGGCTGCCAAGCAGAGGCAGGCATTAGAATCTGTGGGGCCAGGGTTAAGGATCCAGGTCTTCTCAACAGCAGCGGGTAGTCTGTGCTCAATAGGCAAGTAGTTTCTGATCTATGATCTGATGAATGAAAAATGCTGGTCGGAAACCAAAAGAAGCTCAAGACCCTTAAAACGTTTCGTGTATCTGCCCAGGTGCCCCCCACAAGCGCAATGATTTGCTTGGCGCACATAGCATGCGAGTTTTTCTTTCCAGCATGAGATTGGGAGCCACCTAATAGGTGATTTCGGGTAATGTAGACTAGGGTATAGGACACTGCTGCGGTAACTTATAACCACCGCTATTAAATAGACGGTGAGTGAGTATTGCAGCTTGTAAACAAAGTCCAGTGAAAATCGGATTAGAGGGGGAAAGTAAGTTCACTGCCAATCTAAAGTTAATGATCTGTCTTAAGAATAGCCTATCTATTTAATTGAAGTGTATAATTCCTTGAAGTCCTGGGGAGGGTATTAAAGGGAATCTGTCAGATTGATATGAGACATTAAACCACTCACAGGTCCTTATGGACTGGGGGCTTAGTGACTCATATAGACCAGTAGCAATGCCATCTGTGTCCACCTTATAAAACACAAACATCTATACTTACCTATAGGTGAGTCGTGTCAGACACTTCTCTGGTGCTCTCGGTGCCCGCACAGTTTTTAGTGAAGCCAGATGAGTACACCCCGGTTTAGCTGCACTTGGACCCAAGGTCTGGCGCATGCGCACTGAAGCCAAGATATACTCATCACTGAAGGTTTTTTATACTGCGAGCACTGTATCAAATAATTTTGCAACCTGCAAACCACATGTGACTGTAGTGTGACAGCGACACGTTCACATCTATTGGACTTTGCAATCATACACTGCATACAATGACATATGATATGATACTTGCATATAACATGGTTACGTTCTGCGGTATGTTGCAGCCAATTTGCAGTTCTAGTCTTAAAGTTGTACAGCACATCGCTTAGCTTTTATTTCTGCTTTGTCTTGTCTTCTTGCTTTTCATGTTTCTTAAACAAACTCTGATGTGGAGCAGCGGGGGCATGCGGAGGGTTAATACACGGAGTGGTTTCTGTAACAGATGACACCTGAGCATTGGGATTCTCTGTACCCGCTCTCATCTGGATATTGAACATATGTTAAGCACATAAATGCAAATCAGATGTTGTGCCTGCCAGGTATTAGAATAACAAAGAGAATTGATAATATTCTGCCATCCGGGGATACCTGAGCGGGAGGGGTGTATCACACATGTATCATGTATCACAGGTACATCATATGGTCATATTTTGATATTGTTCCATATCCTCAAGCATAAACCATTGTGGACAGCTAGCTTTTTATTTTGTTCATTCCGCAAGCAGAGATCTTGCAGCTAAGCATCATGGGTAATATTTCTAAGAAAGCGAACTGCTTGGAATTTCTTGCATTTCTGCATCGATCGCTAGTAGGGTTGAGCCGATCTTGACTTTTCAGGATCGATTTTGAAATCCGATTTCCGTTCATTTTTCATTCGAACCTGATCTCGATCCCAATTCCGATCCCAATGCAAGTCAATGGGATTTTTTTACTAATCGGAGATCGGATTTTAAAAATAATCCTATTCACTATACAGCATGGAATTTAACAATTGAACGCTTTAATTGTTAGAATCCACGCTGTGTAGTGATTTTTTTTAATCACTAAGTAGCCAGAGGATTTTTTTTTAATCCTCTGGCTACTTAGTCCCCCCTGGTGTCTACTTACCTGCAGAGATGGCTGGTCCGGTGCCTCGTTCTTCTTCGCCTCGCTAACCCCTGCCTCCCAGGTTAGTAGAGTGTGGGCAGGTACTGGGAGGGGAGACGTGACGTCTCCCCTCCCAGTACCCGCCCACACTCTCCTAAGCCACAAGCGTCACCTTCTTCCTAGCTCTTTAACACTAACCTGGGAGGCGGGGGCAGCGAGGCGAAGAAGAACGAGAACACCGGACACCGGACCAGCCATCTCTGCAGGTAAGTAGCTACTAGAGATGTTAGATAGTCTCCCATTAGAATGAATAGACGCAGCCGGCGCGCAGGGGGTTAAGGCTGTGTGCCGGCTGCTTCCATTCATTCTTATGGAACTGCAGCGGAGTCTTCACACTGAGTGTACACTCCGCTCAGAATGAGAAGGCTAACATTCTTAGCTTTTCCCACAATGCTTGGCCAGTAGCAAAGCATTGTGGGATATAATCACCGATCTCGATCCCACCTAAAAAGATCGTGTTCGAAATTTTCTTGATCCGATCTTTTCCGAACGCGATCGCTCAACCCTAATCGCTAGTGCATTGTAGTCTGATTGAAGTCGCAGGTCTAGACAAACACAATGGATGAGGTTTATGAAAACTGCCATTATCAACCCGTCTCCATAAGCCTATTGCCTTCATATAGGATGAAGCTTGTGCTGATAGCTGACGTACATTTCCAGTATCATTGAAGCCAAGGTTTTTGATGCAAATTATAATAAATCTGGAAATACCGATGAGACCGCCCCCACATGCCCATGCCACACCCCCTTTTGGGGAAAATGTCGAAACCAGAGTAAAAAAGGAAAAGTTGCAGATTTTCTTGTGCAGACTTTTTATGTCTTGTACACCAAAGTACTGGGGTAAAAGGCATAATAAATGTAAGTAGTGTGCCGTACCCGCTTCACCATGTGTCCCAGCCTCTCTATAGGGTTAAAAGGGTTCTACAGGAATTGGGTCAGGGATCGGTAAATAGGGCCAAGGCAAGAATATTTGCTGGGACTGGAGTCTCTGCTAATAGGCGAAGAAGGAAATATATTTCTTTAATAAGGTATATGACAAAATTTCTTATATTCACCTGTAGTATCCATTGATGCAGGGGCGTAACTACCGGGGAAGCAGCGGACACAGCTGCCACAGGGCCCGGGACATTAGGGGCCTGGCGACAGCCGCTACCGCTGCGTTTTTTTTTGTTTTTTTTTTAATAGGCCGTTACCGGCTGGAGTTACTCCAGCTGGTAACGGGCCCTATATACTTACCGATCCTGGCAGGAGCCGGGATAGATAAGTGACGGTGCGGGCCCCACAGGCACGATTATATTGGGGTCTTTTCGGACCCCCCGAGTATAACGATTGGAGGCCCGGGAGAGGTAAGATAACATAAAAAACTGTGTTACTTACCTCTCCAAGCTCCGGGTAGGCTTCGGCCTACTTGCGTGACGTCATATGACCCGCGACGCAGGGCTCCGGTCACATGACGTCCCGGAAGATGGCTGACAGCGACGGAGAATGCAGGGGAGTTGGGAGATAGGTAAGTAACAGTAGTTTGTTATGTTTGTATCCCTCTGGGTCTCCAATTATTATACCCTGGGGTCTGAAAAGACCCCAGAGTATAATAATTGTTCATGGGTGTCCACAGTGGGACATAATACTGTGTACTGGGGCCACTATGGGGACATAATACTGTGTGCAGGGGCCAATATGGGGTATTGCAGTGTGCGCAGAAATGCGCGGGGGGGGGGGGGGCAGCTGCGGTAGGGGTCAATTGGTCGAGGTCTTCGGCGTCGGTTGGGGGGGGGGGTTCCCATGTCAAAAGTTTGCCATGGGGCCCCGCCATTCCTAGTTACTCCACTGCATTGATGAAAACTTGTCTTATACCTGGAGGGTCACTCTAATGACCCCAAACCTGAGGCTGTATGGCTGAGAGGAGGTTTGGGTGTTGGGGTGCAGTGTTATTGCTGTGTGTTTGTTCCACTTTCCTCTGGATATGATCACTTCATGTGGCCGGCTACTCTGTGGCTAATTTCGTCCGATTAGTCATATTTAAGTGAAGCTTTTGTTTAACCTTAAAATCAGAAACCGCACAAAAAAGTGATGTCATGGGTGATCGTATACACCGTGAGGCCCGATGCAGTACATTGGCTGATAATAGACAGTAATGGATGCAGCATGTGAACAGACAGGCAGGCAGTAGATTGGATCCTATACTATCTATACTGAATTCACAGGGTTACAAAGTATCTATCTGTGAGACTGCAGTACAACAAGTGGCCACTGGATGGCGGTGTGCTCAGGTCAGGTTCGGTCTTACTTCATGCTATTAACTATAACTATAACTACTTCGTAACCTAATATATGAGAAGATGCTGAAAATGTCTTCACTCATTTCTAGATATGTTATCAATAGTAATCTAGAAATCATTACACCAGAAAAGATCTGGTTCCCTGGCTCCTACAAGAACAGTAAACTATGCCCTTAAAATACTCTGTGCTGCTGGGGACCCTGCTCATCCCACTATGCATGTGACTTCTCTATAATATTAGCATACTCCTCTCCTGAAATACTCTGTCATGCTGGGGAGCCTGCTCCTTTCACCATGTAAAGCTCATTCTGGGATGTTCTCTATAAAATCAATACACTCCTGTCCTGATATACTCTGTGCTGCTGGGGACCCTGATCTTTCAGCTATGTAACTCTCATTCTGACCTCCTCTATAAGATCAGCACACTCTTCTGCTAAAATACTCCGTGCTGCTGGGGACCCTGCTCTTTCCACTAAGTAATGCTCAGTCTGTGACTTCCCACAAGATCAGCATACTAGTCTCCTGAAATACTCTGCACTGCTTAGCTCCTATTTGTGATACTCCAGTTCTATCATGGTCGGAGGGGTTGCTACTTTCAGTAAATTATGAACTCAATGCTAATAAAGCGTGGGGATCATCTCACTGCGGTTCGTACACGGTGGCCGACCAATTATATCAACGTTTTATTGTACAAAGTATCAGACGTCACTCCAGAATGAAGTCTTAATGTGAACAAGTGACTGTCGCTCCCACCAACTCTGTCCATTGCCTCTGGCGCTAATATCTCTGATTCTCCCTAATACAGAAGATCCAGATGTGGCGCGATCCTTCACCGCTGATGGATGGAGCAGAAGCGACGCGCTAATTAATTTAATGGAGTATAAATGAGCTGATTACTTATCACGGCTGACAATACCAATTATCAGATCGCTCCGTTACAATCAGCGCTGATATGCTATTTATTGATTCCGCATGAGGCGCCCATTAATACAGCGCATTTCATTTTCACAGCCGCTCGCAATTCACACACAGATGTTGGGACTCAGAACTTCCATATCAATATCTAGAGCTGGGAGTCAGTGAGCCGCGGCGGGCGCCATCTCTGTCAGGAGGATTCTGCCAAAAATGAGATAGTAACATCAAGAAGGGGCAGCGGGGAGGGATGCAAAGGGTTATGCACCATCTGAGTCTATAAGATTTAGAAAAGGGCGTGGCTAAAACGATATATACAATGTAGCCAATAAATCACAGATATGAGTATACAAGAATCAAGAGGTAGAGTATGAAAGCAAGAAACATATAGAAGAGATGAGCCAAATCTGTTATATAAAGATCTTATACCCCATATTCACTATCTTGTAAGCAAACTGTGACATCATTGTGTTCATCATCCCTATATTCTGTATATTATACATTGTACAAATTATACAGATGGCGTTTACTATATAAAGATTATACAGTCACCAATAGAGGGAGCTCACTATATACAGATTATACAGTCAACACTAGAGGGAGCTCACTACATACAGATTATACAGTCAACACTAGAGGGAGCTCACTACATACAGATTATACAGTCACCACTAGGAGGAGCTCAGTATATACATATTATACAGTCACCACTAGAGGGAGCTCACTACATACAGATTATACAGGCACCACTAGGAGGAGCTCAGTATATACATATTATACAGTCAACACTAGAGGGAGCTCACTACATACAGATTATACAGGCACCACTAGGAGGAGTTCACTAAATACATATTATACAGTGACCACTAGGGGAGCTCAATATATACAGATTATACAGTCACCACTAGGAGGAGTTCACTAAATACAGATTATACAGCTAGCAGACAAAACTGGTATTTTTTAGGTTTATCTATTTAGTTAATTTGAAGCTCTGTATTAGATAACAAGGTCTGGCTGCTATAAAGATTTAGTAAGAAGAAAATTAGTGTAGTAAACATTGTCGTCATTTGTGAACATCCACTATAGAGTTGATCTTCTGTTATCTCTACAGAAAAGTATACATTGCAGGAGTCTGTGGTCATGGTCCCCACAATCATAAATAGTAATGGGATCCCTTTTTTGCTTAGTGCCTCTCCTTTGCATAGTCATTGTGATGAGCCTGACATAGGACGATACTAGATCTAATAGAGAGGTCAAGACTACAGTACACCATGTTTTATAGATATAGTTGTAGGAGCACAAAACTTGTCAGACTCTAAACAAATCTTAGATTCAAACCACCCAAACCAGAAAGAAAACAAATCTTGAGAGATCGCCCATCTCTAGTGAAAATATCATGAAAGGTAAAATTGACATGTCACTGGGAGAACAGTAGGGGACACTTTCTTCCTAGGGTAGGGGTATCACACCACAGATCTGCTCTTTCAAACAGAACATATATCCAGAGGGTAACTTTAAGAATATATTTCTCTGCTCGGGATTGCACATTTCACGCCTTTCCTCGCTGCTCCTACTTTGAACTTTTATTCAATTCCAGTTGATACACTGTAACAGCGAAGTCACTTCTGGATTTTAAGAGCTGCTAAACAGGGAAGTAACCAATGTAACCGGCGGTAAAGGCATCAACTGCTACAGAATCATTCCGGCATCATTCCTGTTCTGTATGGTTGGTGAGTATGGGTGATAATCACAAGCAACACTGTATGTATGACATCATACGTACCAATATGAAGTCATCACTACCTGTAGAGTATACCTTACAAGTTGCTTATTATCACCATAATGTTACTATTCTACTCCTCAATATAGAAAGCACCACCTTCTATGGATATCGGCCAAAGGTACAGATCTGAGTGTACACCATCATGATGTTTGGTGTACCCATATGACCACTAAGGAGACCGAGAGAGCGGTGGACGCTGCAAGGAGGCCCAAATGAGGTGAAAGAAGTGGGTACGAATGATTTTTACATCTTTCCTGGACCGGAAGGGTGCATGCACACTGAGTAACGCCGGGCGTGTATGAGAGCCGTACACGCCGGCATTACGGCAGACTGCCGAACACTTCCCATTCACTTCAATGGGAGCGCTCGTAACAGCGGCGTTTACGAGCGCTCCCATTGAAGTGAATGGGAAGTGTTCGGCAGCCCTGCTGTAACGCCGGCGTGTACGGCTCTCATACACGCCCGGCGTTACGTAGTGTGCATGCACCCGAAGAGTATAATAATTTCACTTCTGGTGTTTACCAAACTTTTTCAAACTGAAAATGAATCAGAGCCACCTAAACTTGAAAGTAAATGAATCTTGGAAGGTTCTCCCATGTCTACTCACCACTGGAGGGACACCATTGTTTCTAATTTTCCTCTGTATTGGAGAAGTTGACCTCTTGGTCTCCTGATGGTTCTGATGATCTGACTATCATCTAAAGGCACAAGCACTCCCTAACTGTTTTTCTGGTCCATCAAAGGACCAGAACAATGGACAGGCAGACCGCAGAAAAAGCAGTAACATACACATTCCGATTGACTCCATTGACTATAATGGGGTCTGCTGGCTGTTCAACTCCATAACAGTTGGAGGGAAAGTTCTCCATACTGGTGTAACATCTTTACCCGTCCGGGCTTTGGCATCATCATCCGGCCGCATGGACAGGAGGCGTGTTTGGCTGTGATTTCTTCTTTTGGGTTCTTCTTGTCTGAACACTGTTCTATTCTTTCACCTTGGTAATTGATTTCCCACCACACTCATCTCCTTCACCTTCATCTCCCTCTGCTCCTCTAATAGTTAATTTTAGCCTTGCCTTGTGATTGACAGCCTGCCTTCCTATGAAGTCCAGGGCGGTTTCTTCCTCCCAATTTATTCTTGGCTCACATTCAGACTGGTGCTTGCTATTGCTTTGTGCGTGCTGGCTTTTTGATGTAACTCAGGATCAGTACAGGATAAGTAATGTAATGTATGTACACAGTGACTGTACCAGCAGAATAGTGAGTGCAGCTCTGGAGTATAATACAGGATGTAATTCAGGATCAGTACAGGATAAGTAATGTATGTACACAGTGCCTGCACCAGCAGAATAGTGAGTGCAGCTCTGGAGTATAATACAGGATGCAACTCAGGATCAGTACAGGATAAGTAATGTAATGTATGTACACAGTGACTGCACCAGCAGAATAGTGAGCGCAGCTCTGGAGTATAATACAGGATGTAACTCAGGATCAGTACAGGATAAGTAATGTAATGTATGTACACACTGACTGCACCAGCAGAATAGTGAGCGCAGCTCTGGAGTATAATACAGGATGTAACTCAGGATCAGTACAGGATAAGTAATGTAATGTATGTACACAGTGACTACACCAGCAGAATAGTGAGTGCAGCTCTGGAGTATAATACAGAATGTAACTCAGGATCAGTACAGGATAAGTAATGAAATGTATGTACACAGTGACTGCACCAGCAGAATAGTGAGTGCAGCTCTGGAGTATAATACAGAATGTAACTCAGGATCAGTACAGGATATGTAATGTAATGTACAGTATGTACACAGTGACTGTACCAGTTCTGGGAAATAATACAGGAAAAGTAAAGCAATGTATGTACAGGCTCACCATATCTATAAATCTACCAGGATTATGAATATTATTTATTTAGCTTACTTGTATAGAGTCATCATATTCTGTAGCGCTTTACAGATATTGTTAGTCACTGTCCCATATCAACTCTGTATTTAGATCCCTTTTTCCCTTCACAATCTGTTGATGTTCAAGGGCAGGGCCGGCTCCAGGTTTTTATGGGCCCTTGGGCGACAGAGCCTCAGTGGGCCCCCTTGTAAAGGAGGCGGGGGAGTCGAGACACTGTGCGACGCAGATGAAGCAAGTGACGTCATGCAGGAGTGTGGTGTCACCAATGCCATACCTCCCAATTTTTAAAGAGAAGAAAGAGGAGCAAAATGTGCGGCGCGCTTGGCGCGCCGCGGCAAATTTGGCTCCAACCACTTTTGTTGATTCCACCCATTCTCATTCATTTATCATGTGCTCCCACACAGTACAATCCTCCTACAGTCACCCGTAAATTATATGTCCCCCTCCATCTCTCCCCCAGTTTCATATACACCCTTCCTTTGCCCCCAGTTTCATGTCCCCCCCTCCATCTCTGTCCCCAGTTTCATCACGTTCTCTCCCTTCATCTGCCCACAGTTTCATGTCCCCCGTCTCTGCCCCAGTGTCATGCTGTTCTCCTCCCCTTCATCTGCCCCAGTGTCATGCCGTTCCCCCCTCCCCTTCATTTGCCCCCCAGTTTCATTGGGCCCCCTCCATCTTTGTCCCCAGTTTCATGCCGTTCTCTCCCCACAACCTTCATGTTCTCCAGTGTCATGCCGTCCCCCCCCCCCCTTCATTTGCCCCCCAGTTTCATGGGCCCCCTTCATTATGTTCCACCTTTATATTTAATACAAAACAAACACACTCACCTTCTATCACTCACCTTCCATCGATCCCCCGACGCTCCTCTCTCCAGTCACATACGCGATTAAAGCAGGAGCTGTGAGTTCAGCTCCTGCTTAGCTCCGGCCCGGCTTGCGTGTGTAGGCGTGATGACGTCATCGCGCCTACACACGCAAGCCGGGCCGGAGCTAAGCAGGAGCAGTGAGTTCAGCTCCTGCTTAGCTGCGGCCCGGCTTGCGTGTGTAGGCGTGATGACGTCATCGCGCCTACACACGCAAGCCGGGCCGGAGCTTTAAAGTAGGAGCTGAACTCACAGCTCCTGCTTTAATCGCGTATGTATTCCAGCTCATCGGCGGACGGACGCCGATGAGCTGAAATCGTGACAGGCAAGTGCCGGGGGGCCCCCAGAGGCTCTGTGGGCCCCGGCACTTGCCCGACTATGCCGTGCGCTGACGCCGGCCCTGTTCAAGGGGCACATGAAGGAATATGTTGATATAGTAAATTGGGATGTTTTGTTATCAGATTGCTGTCATACATGAGCCCCGAACTGTGTATAAGTAAAATAAATGATGGCTGCAGCAATGGTGATCGGGGTGATTTGTCTCTATTAGGAGGTCACAATACTAAAAACTCAAAATGTTCTAGAACTTTCCAGAGTTTTATCTTTCTTTTAATCATCGGTCTCCAGACAGAAACAAAAGTGTATCAAAAACAAACAAAGAGATTATTCAAGACTTTGTGCCCGAAGGTATTCCTAGCCGTCACCTGCTACAATGATGTAAATGGCCATTATTACCAACAGAATCTGCAAGAACAACTGTTTTATATCCAGATGAGAGGCTAAGAGTGCTGCTTAGGTCTTAAAAGTCGCATTACATATGTAGGAGCAGTATTATAGTAGTTATATTCTTGTACATAGGGGGCAGCATTATAGTAGTTATATTCTTGTACATAGGAGTAGTATTATAGTAGTTATATTCTTGTATATAGGAGCAGTATTATAGTAGTTATATTCTTGTACATAGGGGGCAGCATTATAGTAGTTATATTCTTGTACATAGGAGTAGTATTATAGTAGTTATATTCTTGTACATAGGAGCAGTATTATAGTAGTTATATTGTAGTACATAGGAGCAGTATTATAGTAGTTATATTCTTGTACATAGGAGCAGTATTACAGTAGTTATATTCTTGTACATAGGAGTAGTATTATAGTAGTTATATTCTTGTACATAGGAGCAGTATTATAGTAGTTATATTCGTGCACATAGGAGCAGTATTATAGTAGTTATATTCTTGTACATAGGAGCAGTATTATAGTAGTTATATTCTTGTACATAGGAGCAGTATTATAGTAGTTATATTCTTGTACATAGGAGTAGTATTATAGTAGTTATATTCTTGTACATAGGAGCAGTATTATAGTAGTTATATTGTAGTACATAGGAGTAGTATTATAGTAGTTATATTCTTGCACATAGGAGCAGTATTATAGTAGTTATATTGTAGTACATAGGAGCAGTATTATAGTAGTTATATACTTGTACATAGGAGCAGTATTATAGTAGTTATATTGTAGTACATAGGAGTAGTATTATAGTAGTTATATTCTTGTACATAGGAGTAGTATTATAGTAGTTATATTGTAGTACATAGGAGTAGTATTATAGTAGTTATATTGTAGTACATAGGAGCAGTATTATAGTAGTTATATTCTTGTACATAGGAGCAGAATTATAGTAGTTATATTCTTGTACATAGGAGCAGTATTATAGTAGTTATATTCTTGTACATAGGAGCAGTATTATAGTAGTTATATTCTTGTACATAGGAGGTAGTATTATAGTAGTTATATTCTTGTACATAGGAGGTAGTATTATAGTAGTTATATTCTTGTACATAGGAGCAGTATTATAGTAGTTATATTCTTGTACATAGGAGGTAGTATTATAGTAGTTATATTCTTGTACATAGGAGCAGTATTATAGTAGTTATATTCTTGTACATAGGAGTTGTATTATAGTAGTTATATTCTTGTACATAGGGGCAGTATTATAGTAGTTATATTCTTGTACATAGGAGCAGTATTATAGTAGTTATATTCTTGTACATAGGAGTTGTATTATAGTAGTTATATTCTTGTACATAGGGGCAGTATTATAGTAGTTATATTCTTGTACATAGGAGTTGTATTATAGTAGTTATATTCTTGTACATAGGAGGTAGTATTATAGTAGTTATATTCTTGTACATAGGGGCAGTATTATAGTAGTTATATTCTTGTACATAGGAGGTAGTATTATAGTAGTTATATTCTTGTACATAGGAGGTAGTATTATAGTAGTTATATTGTAGTACATAGGAGCAGTATTATAGTAGTTATATTCTTGTATATAGGAGCAGTATTATAGTAGTTATATTCTTGTACATAGGAGCAGTATTATAGTAGTTATATTCATATCTGCAGACGAGAAGAGGAAACTCTACATCCTACTGGGAGAAGAAGAGGCCACTGTGGAGATCGCTGCCCAATACGTGTCCAGCTGTCACCAAATAAGAGGAAGATGAGACTATTATATTTATCCCAATACACCCGCCCCACCCCACCCCACCCCACCTCCCCATATTACAGTCACCAACGAAGAGGAAGATGAGACTCCACGGACTGTCATACCCCAAACCACCCACCCCACCCCCACCGTACCCACCACTCACCCACCCGAGTCCAACCCCCCCCCCCCACACACACACACACTTTACTAGCTTTGGCAATGCCAAATATCTATTCAGACGTGCCAATAAAGCTTTTCTGATTTGATTTGATTTATTCTTGTACATAGGAGCAGTATTATAGTAGTTATATTCTAGTACATAGAAGTAGTATTATAGTAGTTATATTCTTGTACATAGGAGCAGAATTATAGTAACTACATTCTTGTATCTAGCAGTATTATGATTGTAGGTACTGTATATTTTTGTTCTTAGGTGTATTATTATAGTAGTTATGTTCTTCTATGTACTGTAGGGGCAGTATTGTAGTATTTATGTTTCTCCACATATATGTAGGATTAGAATACAGTATATTCACACAGCTTGTTCTGTTCAGTATATTGTATCAGAATTTTTGTTATAAAATCAGGAATAGAAGGTATAAGGTAAAATATCACATTTTCTGTATTAATAGATATACTGATGGAATATTCTGGACAGAATGCTGGAGTGTGAACACTCTCTGAGCGGTCTAATGTTTAGCATGTTAGATCACTGTTCAGCAGACCTCGTGTATTAGCCTCTGTCCATTTAACAGCGAGTGTTCTCCTCCCCATATTGGCAGTATGTTCATGTATACTCTCATTCTGGCTGCACTGACCAGACGTTTAAGGCTAGGGACTCTTAGAGCGAAAATTCTGTAGGTTTGCAGTATGTTTCTGATTTTCATTGTGAATTTCAATGTTGTTATGCGAGTTGGTGAGATTTTATGGGGCAGCAGTTCAATCCTGTGTGTCCTTAACCTAAAAGTATAATAAAGTCCATACAGCAGAGTGGATTTGCTTCACTGGACAAGTTGACTCTAGAGACATACGGCATGTGGAATATTTGCTCTGGCTGTGTTCAAGTGCACTGTCGCTGTGTCCTGTAATGTAGCATTCCCTAGTGTGACTGCCGTCACAGTAGCGTTCACTTTGATATCAGTAAAACCTCATTTGCTCTGGATATACACTATGGGATGGCTTCCAGCTTTGGTTAGAGTTTTTGCTTTCTCTCTCTATAGATTGTCGTTCACCTCTTAGGCAGATTTTCTAAAAAAAAAATACACTGATTTACTGTACAATATGTAATAATTTTCTATGGCAACCGGGAGATAATACTGTCATCTACTTTGTATTTCATAAAATCACAGAACACATCCAATGATCGTTGGGGAAATAAAAATACAGCTAAAAAGTTTATATATATATATATATATATATATATATATATATATATATATTAAAAAAAATTATTATTCCTCCAAAAGAAAATTATAAACTATAACTCCAAAACCAATACAAACTCTCCTATGGTTTTGCTCACAAAAACATAGAAATTATTGGGATTTGGCTGTACAAATATTACTTTTAGCTAGAAGTCACTTTTTTGTGTGAAAGTAGCAAAAGAAAAATAATTCCTATATTTAAAGGTTTTCTCCCATCTCAGTCTACCTCCAGGCTGCATGCAGTGTCTGCTTCTCACCTCATGTATTTCTCCTCCCTTCCCCTCCCTCTTGCTAAACAGATTGGAGATGTTTCCCACTACTTATGCAGATCAGATAATTTGCAGATTATTGTACAGAATGGACTCAGTGTTATCTGTTTTTTTTTTTACATAGAGAGATAACAGACCAGGCTTGATCAGCAAAACTGCAATTAGCTGAAGGATTGTCCCACTGGCACTAAGTAAGTGATGTCACTTGTCTTATCTCCCCGGTCTTTGGTTATAGCAATGCTGTGTAAACAATGGGAAGAATAAGTTCACATAGCAGGCAAACAAAGCAGAATTTCTAAAGCAATATATTTAGGAAAAGTCTTAAATTTACATAAGCTACCGGTATAGATAGGATCCTTGAGATGGGACAACCCCTTTAAGGTAACCTGTTCTTTTTATCATACAGTAAAAACAAAAAAAATCAATGGTGAAATTGAAGTTCTATCCTTTATTCTCCAGCAAGAGTTAATAAAGATTCATCAATACTTTTTCTGTACTGTGTAAATGCAACTCGTCCTGCAAAAACAAAACAAAAAAATAAAAATCTACTTGGTCCTAAAACTCATATTATATAACGGGATCACGTGATAAATATTGTTTCTTTGTCCATAAAGCCAAGTCTATCATACAATTTATTGTTTATTTGTTGTTTGTATCACTTTTTGTATATTGTACACCGTTTATTGTTTATTTGTATGATTTCACTTTAACCCCTGCATTGCTGAATGGACCGCCTGCTCTGCAAATCCACTTTGACTCCTCTGCTGCAGGTGGGATCTTGTGTTATATCCCTTTAACCGTGTCTTTGCTGAAGTAATGTAAAGTTTAGGAGGTGAATGACATGAATGACTTTACAAGTCAATGGCGTTATTCACACATCTGTTCTGAGAAACTCAGCGCACGTCCTATACGGAACTGTTTTAGGGAACCGGCTTCTTTACAAAGGGGAGGGGTTGACAGTTAACCTCTCAGTCCTGGACATGCTTCAGGATCTGGTTCTATTGCTTTCTCTCCAGGGGGTGACAGTTAACCCCTGAAGTCCCAGATTTTGTCCCCTGCTCCCCTGGACTCCATAATATAGCCCCATGCCTACTGGGGTGACCATTAACCCCTCAGTCTCAGATTTGACCCATTCCCTGCTGTGTGTAACATTTAACCCAAGATACTAGTTGCGGCATCTTCACAGTTAACCCCTTTTCTCCCATGAATGACATTCAACTTCTGCAGTCCCGGACATGGTCTTTCCCCCAATGACTTACAGTTAACCCCTGAAGGCGTACATGTGGCCCCTTCCCTCTAATTGTTGACAGTCAACCCCTGCCATTCCAGATTGGGTCCTTATTCTCCCCTTGCCTCCTGTGGGTGACTGTTAACCCTTACAGTCCCATACATTGCCCCATGTCTATCCTGGATGACAATTAATCCCTGTGGTCCCATATGTGGCCCTTCTTCCATGGCTGGATGTTAACCCCAATGGTCCACAATAAGGGCACTCAACTCCAGAGGTCACAGTTAACCCCTGCAATCCCAGATATGGTCTCTCGTTGACCCCGGTGGCTGACGGAATTTCTGCAGTCCCGGATATGACTTTTGACCCCTTAAGCTGACAGATGACCCTTGAGGTCCTAAATGTGGCCCCTCGCATTCAGTAGGTGACACATGAGCCCTTACAGCTGCAGTTCTGGATATGGCCCCTCGTCTCACCTACCTGACTCTTAGCCCCTGCGGTATGGCCCCTAGCACACGGCAGCTTATATAAGCCCCGCGGTACCTGATTTGGCCCCTTGCTTCCCCACAGTTAACCCATTATGTCGTGTATGTGGCCCCTCGCCCTCCCCCGCGGATGACAGTTAACCCTTTGGTGCCGCGGACAGTGCGGAGCTGCCGGGACACGCGCTCTCTCACTACAAGCTTCCACAGAGTGACACGCTGAAGCCACACCCCGTCCCGTCATCAGCCAATCAGCTTGGACCCCCGTCCCTGTGCTCGGGCGCTGATTGGCTGCGGCGCTCTGTCAGCGGTGTGTGTGGCCGCTCCGCGCCCCGGACTCCGGCAATCACTCTGAGGCAGCGGCGGCGGCTGCAGCTTCTTCCCGGCCGGGAGCCCGAGCATGGCCGTGTCCGCGCCTCCTCCTCCAGTGCTGAGCCCTGCAGAGTCTCCTCGCCCGCTGCTGAGCGGCTACAGCCCGGGCCCCGGTGTGGGCAGCGGCGGCAGTGAGTGCCGGATGGTGGAGGTGCACGGGGTGCGGGTGGCTTCCTTCGTGCTGGACGGGCAGGAGCTGATCTGTCTGCCGCAGGTGTTCGAGCTCTTCCTGAAGCACCTGGTGGGCGGGCTGCACACTGTCTACACCAAGCTCAAGAGGCTGGACATCACTCCGGTAGTGTGCACGGTGGAGCAGGTGCGGGTCCTGCGGGGACTGGGGGCCATCCAGCCGGGGGTCAACCGCTGCAAGCTCATCACACGCCGGGACTTCGAGACCCTCTACCAGGACTGCACCAACGCCAGGTCAGTGCACCCGGACTCCTCATGTGTACTGTGCCCTATAATGTGTACTGTGCATCTTACCTCATCATGTGTACTGTGCCCGATAATGCGTACTGTGCCTCATACCTCATGTGTATCTATACCTCATCATAGGTACCTATGCCTCAATATAGGGGGCTGTACTCCATCTGTACCCCATGTCTCAGATATACTTTGTACCTGATCTGTACCCTGGTCCTTATTATGTTAGGGGGCTGTGCCTCATGTGTACCCAGTGCCTCATAATGTAAGGGGCTGCACTTCCTCATATATACTCTGTGCCTTATACTTCATAATGTAAAGAGGACTGTGCCCTATAACACTACAGGACTATATGTGATGTATATACTGTGCCTCACACCTCATAGTACTACAGGTCTGTATGTAATGTATTTGATGTGCCTCATACCTCACTTATAATAATGTGCTGGACTGCCCTACAGCTGGACTGACATGACACTATACTGAGAACAGATGTACAGCACTGTACCTCTTGGAATTTACTATACTGTGCTACGTATCTATAGAACTCATACCTCACATGTACTATACCCCATACCTCACATGTACTATACCCCATATCTTACATGTACTATACCTCATACCTCACATGTACTATACCTCATACCTCACATGTACTATACCCCATACCTCACATGTACTATACCTCATACCTCACATGTACTATACCTCATACCTCACATGTACTATACCTCACATGTACTATACCCCATACCTTATATGTGCTATACCTCATAACTCAAATGTACTATACTTCACACATCATATGTCCTTTACATCATACCTCAAATATACTGTACCTCACATGTACTGTACCTCATACCTTACATGTACTATAAATCATACTTCACATGTACTATACCCCATACTTCACATGTACAATACCCTGTACCTCATATGTACTACACCTCATAACTCACATGTACTATTCTTCACACCTCACATATACTTTATACTTTACATGTACTATACCTCACATGTACTGTAGCCCATACCTTACATGTAATATACCTCATACCTCACGTACTGTAAATCATACTTCACATGTACTATACCTCATATATACTATACCTCATGCTTCACATGTACTATAGCCCATACCTTACATGTAATATACCTCATACCTCACATGTGCTATACCTATGCCTCACATGTTCTGAGCCTCTTTTTTTAATTTTTTTTATACTATACCTCACTTGTACTATGCCCCATACCTCTCATGTACTCTACCTCATACCTCACATGTACTATACCCCATACTTCACATGTACTGTAGCCCATACCTTACTTGTACTATACCCCATACCTCACATGTGCTGAGACCCTTGTTTACTATTCCTTACATGTGCTATACCTTATACCGCACATATATTGTGCTACTTGTGTATTGTACCAAAAATACTTTCCTTTAGATAATCCTATACACCAATAAGTCAGCGCCTCATGTATTCTACTCTACGTTTTACCTCCTTCCTGATATTCTTTATACCCCAAGTGCAGCAGGGATAGTGCTTCTTGTGCCTCTTTTTCCCCTCTGTTCTCCAGTATATGTTTAATCATATATAGTATATGTTACACTTTATATAGTGTCTGCTCCTCCAGTACAGGGTGGTATATACTGCACTTTATATAGTGTCTGCTCCTCCTGTACAGGGTGGTATATGCTGCACTTTATATAGTGTCTGCTCCTCCGGTACAGGGTGGTATATGCTGCACTTTATATAGTGTCTGCTCCTCTGGTACAGGGTGGTATATACTGCACTTTATATAGTGTCTGCTCCTCCTGTACAGGGTGGTATATACTGCACTTTATATAATGTCTGCTCCTCCGGTACAGGGTGGTATATGCTGCACTTTATATAGTGTCTGCTCCTCCGGTACAGGGTGGTATATGCTGCACTTTATATAGTGTCTGCTCCTCCGGTACAGGGTGGTATATGCTGCACTTTATATAGTGTCTGCTTCTCCAGTACAGGGTGGTATATACTGCACTTTATATAGTGTCTATTTCTCCAGTACAGGGTGGTATATGCTGCACTTTATATAGTGTCTGCTTCTCCAGTACAGGGTGGTATATGCTGCACTTTATATAGTGTCTGCTCCTCCGGTACAGGGTGGTATATGTTGCACTTTATATAGTGTCTACTGCTCCAGTACAGGGTGGTATATACTGCACTTTATATAGTGTCTGCTCCTCCGGTATAGGGTGGTGTATGTTACACTTTATATAGTGTCTGCTCCTCCAGTACAGGGTGGTATATGCTGCACTTTATATAGTGTCTGCTCCTCCTGTACAGGGTGGTATATGCTGCACTTTATATAGTGTCTGCTCCTCCTGTACAGGGTGGTATATGCTGCACTTTATATAGTGTCTGCTCCTCCTGTACAGGGTGGTATATGCTGCACTTTATATAGTGTCTGCTCCTCCAGTACAGGGTGGTATATGCTGCACTTTATATAGTGTCTGCTCCTCCAGTACAGGGTGGTATATGCTGCACTTTATATGGTGTCTGCTCCTCCAATACAGGGTGGTATATGCTGCACTTTATATAGTGTCTGCTCCTCCTGTACAGGGTGGTATATGTTACACTTTATATAGTGTCTGCTCCTCCTGTACAGGGTGGTATATGTTACACTTTATATAGTGTCTGCTCCTCCTGTACAGGGTGGTATATGCTGCACTTTATATGGTGTCTGCTCCTCCAATACAGGGTGGTATATGCTGCACTTTATATAGTGTCTGCTCCTCCAGTACAGGGTGGTATATGCTGCACTTTATATGGTGTCTGCTCCTCCAATACAGGGTGGTATATGCTGCACTTTATATAGTGTCTGCTCCTCCAGTACAGGGTGGTATATGCTGCACTTTATATAGTGTCTGCTCCTCCTGTACAGGGTGGTATATGTTACACTTTATATAGTGTCTGCTCCTCCGGTACAGGGTCGTATATGCTGCACTTTATATAGTGTCTGCTCCTCCTGTACAGGGTGGTATATGCTGCACTTTATATAGTGTCTGCTCCTCCTGTACAGGGTGGTATATACTGCACTTTATATAGTGTCTGCTCCTCCGGTACAGGGTGGTATATGTTACACTTTATATAGTGTCTGCTCCTCCTGTACAGGGTGGTATATGCTGCACTTTATATAGTGTCTGCTCCTCTGGTACAGGGTGGTATATACCTCACTTTATATAGTGTCTGCTCCTCTGGTACAGGGTGGTATATACCTCACTTTATATAGTGTCTGCTCCTCCTGTACAGGGTGGTATATACTGCACTTTATATAGATGGGAGCTCCTCTGGTTTATAGTCTCTAGAGAACATAGCCTTTCATACTCCGTACTGGCATATTCTCTGGCTGGTTTTGGGTGTTGTACCTGTCTACCTGGGGTGTACCTTGGAGCAGCCCCTGTATACTCCACCTGTCTGTTACTTATATAGCGCCATCTTATTCTGCAGCACTTTACAGACATTTACAGTCACTGTTCTATATTGGACAATCTACATTTCCTATCAGTATGTCTTCAGAGTGTGGGAGGAAACCAGTGTACCCAGAGGAAACCCACCAAACACGGGGAGAACATACAAACTACACGTACATGTTATCTCCTTGGCTAGATTAAAACCCAAGACCCCAGCATTGCAAGGCTACATGGCTAACTTATAAATTCTGACGTGGTTCTTGTATTATTATTACATCTTTTTATATTCTGCATCCTCCGACAGCGGGGACATCTGCTCCATGTGTCTGGTATCTGCTGTGACCCCAGGCGATGTACATAGCGCAGTTCACACTGGAGTCTGTGCCTTTCATGTGTCCTCATCGCCGTCACTGACTGACAGATCAGATTGTAGAAATTCTAAGAAACTGTTACAAAGTAGAAGACAAGAGAAACCCAAATGTAGCAGAGCTGAGTCATGTGACTATGATGTCTTTTTTTTCTTTAAAGCTTTTTGAGCTCTGCTACATCCAATACGTTTACAGGTCGCTTCACGTGGAACAGGACTTGTACGTGTATATTGGAGGTGGGGATAATGTCCTGGGTGTGCAGATGGTGGCGGTTTTCTTCTGTTTTGGTTGCACACTGGTCTCCAGGGATGATGTGCTCACTTTACTACATGCTGTGATTTATATTTGGGAATCGCCGTGTGAGCAGTTCTCTCATACTGTGTTTACCTGCAGAGGGCTCAGCAGAGCTCGGGTTTGTACCGTGTGTACATGGCACGTCTATGGAATTGCTTATTTGCAATTTTGTGGTAATGAAAATTTCTGTACGTTATATGGCGGTATGTGATATCAGCGAGGTGGCACAGCTGAGCTGCAGAATGTGTGTGTGTGTGTGTGTATATATATATATATATATATATATATATATATATATATATATATATATATATATTCAACAGATATAGCAGAGTCAACCAGAAGTTCTGCAACTGGTCAAACTGCTGCAGTCCTGTCTTGTCACACCAGGCAAGAGATAAACAATGAAAAGTCTTTGGGAAAACACTTTTTGGGGCCATTCACATGGAGTAACGTAGGCGTTTTTTGTGCTTACTTTGTGCTTATTTTGGCACAGTGCGCCGCGTAATGGAGCGTATACGCCGCGTTTGTGCCACGCTATTTGCGGTTGCGTTTTACGGCGCAAATGCGGCGTATATGCGGCGTTTACGCTCCATTATGCAGCGCTCTGTGCCAAAATAAGCACAAAATAAGCACAAAAAACGCCTACGTTACTCCATGTGAATGGCCCCTTTATTAGCTTTTGTGGTCTTCTGTGATCAGGTAACACATTGCAGAAGTTCAGGTTAACTGTGCTACATCTGTGTGTGTGTGTGTGTATATATATATATATATATATATATATATATATATATATATATATATACACACACACGTGCGGCTGTGTACACTTGTATCTGCCTGTGAACTGCAGAGACCTCCTCATATGTAATAAGACATGTATGTGCACAGCGTGTAGCCTTCCTCATTGCTCTGTGTTCACCATGGTCGTGGTCTGGGCTGTATCCTGTATACTCATGTACACATTATATACTTGAGACAGACAACCTAGTGCTGTGTATATGACCATACTCTGCTGTGTGCACACTGGTGTCGCTATCTCATATCTTATAGTAATGTCTATACCTGTGTACTATATATGTGCCTTGTGCACCATTTATGCAATATGTATACATATGCCCTGTATATACTGGTTGTACTCAGTTATAGATAATATATAAGTTTTGGGTTCTGTATAACCCATTTGTATGAAATATGTTATGGTCCTGTATATACCAGAAATAATCCGTAAGGTATATGTATCAGGTGTATTCAATACATTATATGTCCTATGTATATAGGGTTTATGTTATATCTTTTGTGTATACGTTGTATGTTGTATATCCTGTACATACCTGTTATGTTCTATATGTTAGGTGTCTTGTATATACTGGGTATGCTCTGTATGCTAGGTGTCTGATATATACTGTATTTGTTATATGTCTCGTACATACCAGGTATGTGCTATATACTAGGTGTCCTGTATATATCATAGATGTTAAATGTTCTGTATATTGTGAGTATGCTTTATATGCTAAGTGTTCTGTATCTACAATTTATGTTATGTCCTATATATACCATGTATACTGTAAGGCTATATGTTCTATATATGTATATACTGTAGATGTTATGTGTTCTGTATCTATATATAGCTTGTGGCTCGGCTGTGCTATCTCCACTATGTAAATTGTTACGTCACGTATCTATAGGTCTGTGATCTGGTCACACATATATAATGCTGTGAATGTCTTTTTGCTATATATAGAATCGAGAGGTGACTACTGGTGTTACGTTGTATCTGTCATAGGCCATGTATACATATGTATGTAGTCTGATCTCTGTGTGAGTGCACTGAGACAGGGAAAATGGGCTGAAAACCAAACGACTATACTACTGATCTGTAGTGTGCGGCCCTGAAATAACAACTTATCATGTGCTGATAATGGGAAGATGCCTGTTATCAGAGCCCTATAGTCAGATAATATACAGGTGTATGTATGTGCTGGATGTATGGCAAAACTCATAATGTATAGTAATGTGTTACATGGGACTGCAGGTGACATCTACTACATTACCTGTACTCAGAGAGTTATCACTGTGTTATCTGTGCTGTTACATAGGACTGCAGGTGACATCTACTACATTACCTGTACTCAGAGAGTTATCACTGTGTTATCTGTAGTGTTACATAGGACTGCAGGTGACATCTACTACATTACCTGTACTCAGAGAGTTATCACTGTGTTATCTGTGCTGTTACATAGGACTGCAGGTGACATCTACTACATTACCTGTACTCAGAGAGTTATCACTGTGTTATCTGTAGTGTTACATAGGACTGCAGGTGACATCTACTACATTACCTGTACTCAGAGAGTTATCACTGTGTTATCTGTGGTGTTACATAGGACTGCAAGTGACATCTACTACATTATCTGTACTCAGAGAGTTATCACTGTGTTATCTGTGGTGTTACATAGGACTGCAGGTGACATCTACTACATTATCTGTACTCAGAGAGTCATCACTGTGCTATCTGTGGTGTTACATAGGACTGCAGGTGACATCTACTACATTATCTGTACTCAGAAAGGTATAGCAATGCAGCTCATAAAATGCTATTTAAATGACAGTGTCAGCTCTGCTTCATCCGTAGCACATGCAGAGATGATGTACACAGCGATTTTGACACAGTTATCTTCACCACCCAGATATCAGAGACGCTCGGTTTATTAAGACATCTATTCTGCAAACGTTTATCATTAATAACAACAGAAGACGAGAAGCAAACAAAAAATACTGTAAGTCACAGTTGAAGAGGTGAAGTTGATATTTATACATTGGAGGTATACCATCTGTGTACAATGATAACTCTGAGTCACCTGCAGTCCTATGTAACACGACAGATAACACAGTGATAACTCTCTGAGTACAGATAATGTAGTAGATGTCACTTGCAGTCCTATGTAACATCACAGATAACACAGTGATAACTCTCTGAGTACAGATAATGTAGTAGATGTCACCTGCAGTCCTATGTAACACTACAGATAACACAGTGATATCTCTCTGAGTACAGGTAATGTAGTAGATGTCACCTGCAGTCCTATGTAACACCACAGATAACACAGTGATAACTCTCTGAGTACAGGTAATGTAGTAGATGTCACCTGCAGTCCTATGTAACACTACAGATAACACAGTGATAATTCTCTGAGTACAGATAATGTAGTAGATGTCACCTGCAGTCCTATGTAACACCACAGATAATGTACAATGTGCCTGTATCTCTAATCTATCAGTTATTACAATCATATTATACTGTATTCTGCTGCTATATTGCCGGCCATGGATGATACATTGTGGCGTTGTTGTATACGGTGCGTTCACTTTCCACTTCTGTGACTTTTTTTTGTCTATGTAATTATATGTAATGAGGACAATTGTGATGTTGATGATGGTGGAGATGGTTCCCATGCTGGTAGTTGTAGTGCCATCATTGTGTTTGTTGCTGTGTAGTTTTCGGTCCTGTATCTGGGTCCCTGCCTGTCTTTGGGGCCCCTTTGGTTGGGGCCATCATTGCTGGGTTCTCTTCGCATCCTGACTTGTGTTTTCTGCTCAGTCTGAGAATAAATGATCTGTCCGGGAGATGAGAAGCGGCGGCCGGGCCCCTCCTGACCCCCGCGCTGCCGGCCTTCTGCCACTGACAGCACAGTCATCCCTCCAACTTCAAGGGACAATGTTGGAATGTCTGAATCTGGGTCACCGGGGGAAGTGGCCGCTGACCGCCGTTTATACAGTTGGCAGCTTCTCTGTCTTTTATTCCCAGGGGAAAAGAAATCAAAGCCCTAATGAAAAGAATTCCGCCATGAAGATCATTATGTTCTGTGCGTCCCGTCATCCGGCATATTCCCGGGATCTGGAATCTCCCAAATTCAGACATAGAAGATGCGGCAGAGGAACTAAGTTACAAAAGATGTCAGATTTTATTTCTTATATTTTTATGGTTTGATAATGGGAATAATTCAGCACCAAGCAACGGCAGGTTAAAGGGATTTCACCGTATATTACAGTAAAATAACATAAAAGTTGTAAATTGGGTGAAATGTCAGAAAGTTGATTTATACTGGAGGGGCTCTCAGTGGGGATACGACACGAGATACATGATCGATTGCAATGTATCAGTCAGTGTATTAATATAGGAGGGGGCAATAGCATCACTGTATATACTGGATCACCTGACCAGCTGCACCTTGTAAATGGCAATTATTAGCACAGTATTGGGTCTCTGAGGGTTTGCAGCAATGTGTCAGTAATAAGTCCAGACGGGTTTGTTCTTATTCCCTGACTGCTAGCAGAGATCTTGGCCTAACACAATGTGTATTAGATCTGCAGCCCGTCTATCCTTTGAGGTTTCTCTCTGCGTTCCGGTATTAGGAGGCGACATATATAGATAATATATTTCCACGAAGGATGTGATGACGGACACCCCGAATCCTCCTGCGCCGCGCACGTTCCCATTGGCTTGTCCAGCGGATTTACTCATCCGGAGGGAGATTTTATGTGACGGGGCTGATTAGGGAACAGACAGGCTCATCGGGATTAATTGGTCCGTAAATAAAGACAATATTTTATTCCACCCAAGTCCAGACATGGAGCCAAGAGCTCGGTAATAACGCCGCGCCGATCCGGCCAGAATCCTAATCACTGGCTGGCAAATGTGCACAGAACCTGAAGTGGGGGGGTATTATAAGCATTAATTATACAGACTGATCAGAAGGGCCTCACACTTATCCTACAGGTTTGGCTTCTTCCAGAGTGCAGGGACAAAATGTTAAAGAAAAAAAAAAGTAAAATTTTTTAAACTAAGACCAAGATGTCACTTTTTTTTGTAGAAAATATTTTTTTGTAATTTTTGATTTTTTTTTTTTTTCCTCCCCCATTTTATTCCATGAGATTAACAGATTAAAAAACGACTAGAACGGACGTTGCCTTGAGAATTGTATATTTTTATTATTTTTGGTGATTTTTTTTCTGTTCTGCAGCAGCTGCGCGCGCCGAGTGTTTCAAACGAGGGGGAATTAATGGAGTGTTAAAGGGTTAAACGTGTCGCGGAAACGAGTCTCATTACACCAAAGTGTCCTCGCCCTCCGCCAACTGCTGAAAAAGCGTCCACCTGCCCTTTACTGCTTTAGGAAGTTTTTTTTATACAATTGTTTTTTCAGTGTTTTTGATATATATATATTTTTTTTTTGTCCCAACTTGTTGTATTCACAGGGTATGTTGACAATGTGGCCTTTGAGTGTGGAAATCTGTACCGTCTTACAGTACCGGCAAAACTGATGAAATTTTACAAAAACCCTGGAGCGTAAATTGATCCTCGCCGTAAATTACAGATTCACATCATGTAAATTTATATTGTAGATTTTTATTGTGGATTTCACCTTTTGCAATGAGGCGAAGCAACAGCTTTTATACCATGAAATCTCCACTGGGGACGGATTTCACTTCGGAGCATCCTCTGTGTTTGCCCTGTGTGAACATCCCCCTAATAACTATAATTTAGGAGTTTCCTCCAGTGTCATTCCTTAGTCCCGCTGGTTACTTACATGTATAAGTGTGGATACTGGTTACTGTATATATCAGTGTGTATACTGGTTACTGTATATATCAGTGTGTATACTGGTTACTGTATATATCAGTGTGTATACTCGTTACTGTATATATCAGTGTGTATACCGGTTACTGTATATATCAGTGTGTATACTGGTTACTGTATATATCAGTGTGTATACTGGTTACTGTATATATCAGTCTGTATACTGGTTACTGTATGTATCAGTGTGTATACCGGTTACTGTATATATCAGTGTGTATACCGGTTACTGCATATATCAGTGTGTATACTGGTTACTATTTACTTCAATGCGGATACTGTTTATTATTTATTTCATTGTGGATACTTGTTACTGTGTAGCAGTGTGGATACAGGTTACTATATATATAATATATAATCTCAGCATGGATCCTGGTTACTACATGTATTGGCATGGATATCAGTTACTATACTGTATGTATCAGCGTGGGGTTGGGTTACTATATGTATGTGTGTATACTGGTTACTGTATATATCAGTGTGTATACCAGTTACTATATGTATCAGTGTGTATACCGGTTACTGTATATATCAGTGTGTATACCAGTTACTATATGTATCAGTGTGTATACTGGTTACTATATGTATTAGCGTGGATACTGGTTACTGTATATATCAGTGTGGATACTTGTTACTGTATATATCAGTGTGTATACTGGTTACTGTATATATCAGTGTGTATACCGGTTACTATATATATCAGTGTGTATACCGGTTACTGTATATATCAGTGTGTATACCGGTTACTATATATATCAGTGTGTATACTGGTTACTGTATATATCAGTGTGTATACCGGTTACTATATATATCAGTGTGTATACCGGTTACTGTATATATCAGTGTGTATACCGGTTACTGTATATGTCAGTGTGTATACCGGTTACTGTATATATCAGTGTGTATACTGGTTACTGTATATATCAGTGTGTATACTGGTTACTGTATATATCAGTGTGTACACTGGTTACTGTACATATCAGTGTGTATACTGGTTACTGTATATATCAGTGTGTATACTGGTTACTGTATATATCAGTGTGGATACTTGTTACTGTATGTATCAGTGTGTATACCGGTTACTGTATATATCAGTGTGTATACCGGTTACTGTATATGTCAGTGTGTATACTGGTTACTGTATATATCAGTGTGTATACCGGTTACTGTATATATCAGTGTGTATACCGGTTACTGTATATGTCAGTGTGTATACCGGTTACTGTATATATCAGTGTGTATACTGGTTACTGTATATATCAGTGTGTATACTGGTTACTGTATATATCAGTGTGTACACTGGTTACTGTATATATCAGTGTGTATACCGGTTACTGTATATATCAGTGTGTATACTGGTTACTGTATATATCAGTGTGTATACCGGTTACTGTATATATCAGTGTGGATACTTGTTACTGTATGTATCAGTGTGTATACCGGTTACTGTATATATCAGTGTGTATACCGGTTACTGTATATATCAGTGTGTATACCGGTTACTGTATATATCAGTGTGTATACCGGTTACTGTATATGTCAGTGTGTATACCGGTTACTGTATATATCAGTGTGTATACTGGTTACTGTATATATCAGTGTGTATACTGGTTACTGTATATATCAGTATGTATACTGGTTACTGTATATATCAGTGTGTATACCGGTTACTGTATATGTCAGTGTGTATACCGGTTACTGTATATATCAGTGTGTATACCGGTTACTGTATATATCAGTGTGTATACCGGTTACTGTATATGTCAGTGTGTATACTGGTTACTGTATATATCAGTGTGTATACCGGTTACTGTATATATCAGTGTGTATACCGGTTACTGCATATATCAGTGTGTATACCGGTTACTGTATATGTCAGTGTGTATACTGGTTACTGTATATATCAGTGTGGATACATTCAGGCCACTGCTTAGTTGTTAGCTGACATATGTGCTGGGTGACAACTCAGAATCCCATGTGCGTAGTAAATGTAAATGTTGTCACCTGTGTGAGCCATCCCCCCATTTATGAGTATGAGCCCCCGGCCTCCTCTGCCGCCGGACCCCTCACATCCCGGCTCGGCTCCTGTTGCATATTCAGCAGTGTTATTCACCAGCCTCTTTTATTTCTCCTTTTCTTCCCTTTCATTGCCGGGACCCGCACAGATCTCTGTCGCTTCAAATCAAGCCCCTTCTGCGGAGATAACATAATGTTTAGTCGCGTTTCGCTCCAGAAAAGGGGAAACGCAGCGTTTCCACCCAATAAGGCTGATTGTGGCAGCGCATGCAAATGCTGTTTTGATTTATCTCTCTTTGCACTTTTTTCCATCTGAATTGATCCTGCATTCATTCTGCGGCGCGGCGGCGGCGGCTGTGTGAGGCTGCAGATGTTGCCCTGTGTTTAATAAATCAATGAGACAGATCTGAATGAATCACTTCACATGGATTCTGCCTCTTGGTTTGATGTCTGCAAGTTATTCTTAGCTTGTTATCATGACAGATGCATTAATGTCCTATACGCTGTCAGCAATCAGCCCAGGTCGCGGCCGCTTAAAGCGACAGCGACTGCAAAAAATCTACACAAAACCGATTAACTCAGAGCTGTGTACTGCTATAGAGCGACAACCCAGAAACAAATGCACTAAGGCTTCTCAATACGTAAAAATGTATTGAAAATCGGACACATTGCACAATCTGTTGCACCAGAATAAAAAGCGTTCTGAAGCCGTGCGTGGTCAGAGATCACAGGTTACTATGCTAAAGAAGCAGAAAATTGTATTTTATTCTGCAATTTATTGGTTATATCCGCTTCTGGGAAAGCTGGGTGACAAACCATATGCTCTCCAGTTTTCTCAATACTCCAGAAAAGGTAATTTTCTTGGTATACGGTAAAAGGAAAGTGGCCTTTCAGGATCCTGGGAAAGCTGTGTGACAATCCCATTAAAGCTGGATCAGTTATTACTGTGACGGTCATCCTGCTTTCCCAGTGACACATACAATTTGTACAATTTTTGGACATTTGATAATTCTAGCTGGGATTGGGGGGTGGGGAAGGGGTGTTCGGAGGATGGGAGCGCGGGTCATGTGATCCTGGTCCCATGCTCGGAGCTTTAGTATTGAACAAAGTCATTATTTGCAAAATGGGAAAAAAGGAGAAAAAAAAATCAATAGGTAAGTGGTGAGTTTGGTGAAGCCTTTTTCACATTAACATTTGACTGTAATGAAAGTGACAGCGGCGGATAATGAACGATTATGGCGTTTGGTAAATGTCACCTATCAATCTCACGAGACGCACCGGGGAGGAGCAGGGACGAGGGGAAGCAGCTGCTCAGGGCAAGATTTGTGGGATCTCTGCCTTTTATTAAACTCCTCAAACCTGACGGAGTCTGAAGACGACGGGTCGTAAAAATCTAAAGAATCCATCAGCGACAGCGAATTACCTGTGTCATGCAGTGGCATACACGTCACTGAGACAGATCAGTCCGAGGGCCGAGCAGTGCACTGGGAACGGTGACCTGCTGTGTATCAGCAGATGAAGAGTTAAATTTATATACGTCTTTATGCGGAGAATAAAGAAAAACTTTAGTGGTGTCAATAACATCGTCCGCCTCCTGATGTAGGAGTCTGCAGTATAAGCATCATCATCATCATCATCATCATCAATATCATCATCAGTGTCATCATTATCATCATCATCATTAATATCATCATCAGTATCATCATTATCATTATTATCAATATCCTCATCATCATCATCAATATCATCTTTAATAGGATCATCATCATTATCATCATCAATATCATCTTTAATATCACCATCATCATCAATATTATCATCACCACCATCATCAATTTCATCCTCCTCGATATTATCATCATCATCAATATTATCATCATCAATATCATCATCATCACCACTGTTGTCGTGAATATCATCACTCTCTTCATTGTCATTATCTTTCCCGTCATTATTATGATCCTCATCATCAATACCATTACTGTCTTCATAATCTTCCTCCCTCATCATCATCACTTTGTAAAATTGATAATCCTCAATCTACTCCTCGTCATCACCACAATTGTTGTCATTATTATTAATATCATCACCGTCCTCCTCATCATCAATATCACCGGTGTCGTCATCAATATCATGACTCTTATGATTGTCACTATAAAAATCCTTCTCCTCCTGCTCATCAATATCATCCCTGTCCTCATAATCCTCCTCCTTCTCCACATCTTCATCATCATCATCATCATCATCCTCATCATCTTCTTCGCTCTCTCACTGAATCTCCTCTCGGGCCCCCGCAGATCTCCAGCCCTCCCATGGGGCCCCCAGTCTCTGACACACTACGGCTTTATTTACATGCAGTCTTTGTGCATGTCCCATATATCTCCATGGGGGATCCCAGACCTCGGCCACTATCCACATATACGCCACAGATTTCTGCAACAAATCTGCTGCGTGTGAATTTACCCTGATGGTCCCTAAGCCAGAAAACAACCCCGTTTGGAGTTGACTTTGGAGCAGTCGCCACAAGGGTCTATGTCTGATGGGGGGATTCAGTAAGAACCTATTAGATGTGATTGATGATCTGTCCTATGTACAATGAGAACAATGAAGATTACAATGTACCGTAATTCTAGGGGGCGCCTACGTGGCCTATACAGTCTGACATCGCTCTGTACCCTAACTTGATACGACTTGTGGTCTCCTATATGTCCGCTCTGAAACCTGGATCTCTCTTCTCATGACTAAAGCTACAAAACGTGTAACAATATAATAGATTATGTTACAGGAGATTACAGTGGAGAACGATGAATGATTAATAGAGACTGTACAGCAGAGCGCGTCTATTCAGGGTCTCGGCTGTCACACTATCATCTGCAGTGACCCTGCACACCCAAAAGATAAGACCTGAGCATGAGAGCAGCCTAAATCCTCATAGACCCCCATCATCCTCCCTCTGCCGAGCACCCTGAAATCTCCCTCACGTTTGCAGACGACCGGACATTGTTGCTGCTTTAATTTTCTGATTTTAGCTGCGATTGACTTTTTTTCCTCATCTTTTTCTCGCCTGCAGAGACGTCCACAAATGGGCAAAATCTTTAAACAAAAACATCTCCCCCCTCCCGACCGCCCCTCCTGGGCTCAGGCTTAGTACAAAGTGTTTTGACGGTCGCTTATTGCTCCCTGGTGCTGATTTATGACCTACATTGTTTTAATTAATAGAAATGTGAGGTTTGTTTAAGGCTGCAGTTCCTGGCAGATTAAGTATTAGACACATCCACATTGTATTCCCTGCAAGGAGCACAAAATAATCGCAGATTTCTTATAATAGACTCGTCCCATGTGGCTAAAGGGAAATGACACCTGAAAGAGAGAATTACAGCAAATTTTAATAATCCATTAGTTATGCAGAAACCAGTCCTAAGTCACATAGCAAAGATATGGTATATAAGGGGGGAGGGGCACTTATTTATTTCAATGCTAACCTGTACCATAATACTATACTACTATAATACTATCTCCTTTGTACCAGAATATACATGCTATAATACTGCTCCTATGTACAAGAATATAACTACTATAATACTGCTCCTATGTACAAGAATATAACTACTATAATACTGCCCCTATGTACAAGAATATAACTACTATAATACTGCTCCTATGTACAAGAATATAACTACTATAATACTGCTCCTATGTACAAGAATATAACTACTATAATACTGCTCCTATGTACAAGAATGTAACTACTATAATACTGCCCCTATGTACAAGAATATAACTACTATAATACTGCTCATATGTACAAGAATATAACTACTATAATACTACTTCTATGTACAAGAATATAACTACTATAATACTGCTCCTATGTACAAGAATATAACTACTATAATACTACCTCCTATGTACAAGAATATAACTACTATAATACTGCCCCTATGTACAAGAATATAACTACTATAATACTACCTCCTATGTACAAGAATATAACTACTATAATACTACCTCCTATGTACAAGAATATAACTACTATAATACTGCCCCTATGTACAAGAATATAACTACTATAATACTACCTCCTATGTACAAGAATATAACTACTATAATACTACCTCCTATGTACAAGAATATAACTACTATAATACTGCCCCTATGTACAAGAATATAACTACTATAATACCGCTCCTATGTACAAGAATATAATTACTATAATACCTCCTATGTACAAGAATATAACTACTATACTACTGCTCCTATATACAAGAATATAACTACTATAATACTGTTCCTATGTACAAGAATATAACTACTATAATACCGCTCCTATGTGCAAGAATATAATTACTATAATACCTCCTATGTACAAGAATATAACTACTATACTACTGCTCCTATGTACAAGAATATAACTACTATAATACTGCTCCTATATACAAGAATATAACTACTATAATACTGTTCCTATGTACAAGAATATAACTACTATAATACCGCTCCTATGTACAAGAATATAATTACTATAATACCTCCTATGTACAAGAATATAACTACTATAATACTGCTCCTATATACAAGAATATAACTACTATAATACTACCTCCTATGTACAAGAATATAACTACTATAATACTGCCCCTATGTACAAGAATATAACTACTATACTACTGCTCCTACGTACAAGAATATAACTATTATAATACTACCTCCTATGTACAAGAATATAACTACTATAATACAGCTCCTATGTACAAGAATATAACTACTATAATACTGCTCCTATGTACAAGAATATAACTGCTATAATACTACCTCCTATGTACAAGAATATAACTACTATAATACCGCTCCTATGTACAAGAATATAACTACTATAATACCGCTCCTATGTACAAGAATATAACTACTATAATACTGCTCCTATATACAAGAATATAACTACTATAATACTGCTCCTATGTACAAGAATATAACTACTATAATACAGCTCCTATGTACAAGAATATAACTACTATAATACTACCTCCTATGTACAAGAATATAACTACTATAATACTGCCCCTATGTACAAGAATATAACTACTATAATACTACCTCCTATGTACAAGAATATAACTACTATAATACTGCTCCTATGTACAAGAATATAACTACTATAATACAGCTCCTATGTACAAGAATATAACTACTATAATACTACCTCCTATGTACAAGAATATAACTACTATAATACTGCCCCTATGTACAAGAATATAACTACTATACTACTGCTCCTATGTACAAGAATATAACTATTATAATACTACCTCCTATGTACAAGAATATAACTACTATAATACAGCTCCTATGTACAAGAATATAACTACTATAATACTGCCCCTATGTACAAGAATATAACTACTATACTACTGCTCCTATGTACAAGAATATAACTATTATAATACTACTCCTATGTACAAGAATATAACTACTATAATACAGCTCCTATGTACAAGAATATAACTACTATAATACTTCCCATTGATAGAGGAATATGATGATGAGACATTATATATAAATACATGTAGATAGGTAGTTATGGTATATAATATAATTATGGGATATAGAGCATATACTACTTGTCCTCTGCATTATGTATTCGCTCTGTTTTGTTATTTTACATGGAGTTGTTATTTGTAGATATTGAGTGTTCTCAGTACTTGCGTCGTTCTTGCGGTCTCCGTGAACTCGTGACCCGGACTCATGGAGTTATTATGTGCGGTTTATTAAGTGATTTTCTATTGCATCCTCTCAAGGAGTTAACGGTGAGGGGGCCTGCGTGTGCGATCGGGTGTCAGGTGACTGATATCAGGTATCTGCGCTGAGGTTATCTGCTCGCCGTGTGACAGGTTGAGAAAGCGCACAGGGGGAAAAATCGTATTGATTGGTCTCCGGATTAAAGTTTGAGCTCAGCAGCAGTGGCCTGAGCCGCGCGCCTCCTTTTATGATTTTCTCAGCTGCCATTGATCTCTCCATTTTATTGCATTCATTATTTATTAAAAGAATTTGCAAGCTAAACATAACGCGAAGCCGCGCGGCACACGGGGAGCGCACTTAGGAAATTGAATGGAAATTGCATTAGAGGTGAACATCTGTGCTGTCTTTTCCACTGCTGCTGTTTATGGGTCTGTATAAAAGTTGTATTGGATTAACAGGGAGCCCTAAAGTGGAAGCAAAATATGGCCGCTCCCGATAAAGCGTTCCACATGTGCGGGGATCCGGGGCCGGGGATTCGCTTTGTCGTATATATTTTATGTGGATTGTTTTTTTGTAATAAGTTTTATGTTTTACCTCCCAGTGTTTTTGATGAATGTCTGGGTGTATGCACATGGTCAGGATCTGCAGTTCTATATACACGGAAATCCGCATGAAAACGCCGCATCATCCGGCATGGATTTTGGTGGTAATTTTCCTACTTGGACTTGTACATTTTGTTGCAATTTTTTTTAAATCCACACTGATAAAAAGAAATAATCTGGCATGCTGCGGATTTTAGGTCCGTTTCCGTGCAGGAAAAATCTGCATCATGTGCATGAAAATTAGGATTTATCATTACTTGATACCAAAGGCTCCATGTAGTAGGCTGCAGCAAAAAGCACCATTGGAAAAACCGCAGCGGAAACGCATTGCGCTTTTCTCAGAAAGTTGGTGAAGGATTCCTCTGCGGACTTTCTTCTGCCTTTATACCTATAGGGAAACTGCCGGTGTTCCTGTAAGTATAATTTACATGCTGCAGTTTACAAAACCGCAATGATTTCGGAAATCGCAGAGTGTCAGCTGCACGTTTTTTTTCTTTTCGCAATGTTTGGATGGGATTTGCGTTTCCGTCATGGCCATGTGGGGCCACGGTCTGAGGATCCATTCACACAGAGTATTCCGTGCATGGATTCTGATGCGGAATTCGTCAGAATCCGTGTGGAAAAAAAAGCCTCCCATGGGTTCTTGTTTTGTGGGAAAAGGAAGCCATTGAAATCAATGGGAGGCTTTTTTTTCGTGCGGATTCTGGTGCGAATTCCACATCAGAATCCGCGTACGGAAACTCCGTGTGAATGGACCCTCAGGCATTATGGTGCAGATTTCTTTTGCTGAAATCCAAATCATGTGCTTGTACCTTTTAGAGAAACAACCACATAGTGATATGTACATCTGCTGTGCATGCACCGACCACTTGTGTTAATGGAATCTAATAGAGCACAGCTGAAGTGTAAAGCATACGGGACAGATTTGGAAGCAGGAGCCTCAGAGGTAACTCCTTTATAGCATTTTATGAGACCTCTTCATGAAGTTGTGTTTTTGGAGCCCCCCCCCCCAAAAAAAAAAATATCATCAGTTGGGTTCTGGAATTTCAATATGTTCTGCAAAATGTTGCGACTTTCTAATAATTTTGGGGCTTCATCAGCATGAACGTAGTTTACACCAGTCCCTGTATTTTACCCCAGTGTCCCCTGTGCCAGCAGAGGGCACCTCATCATGTATTAGGGGTTTCTCCTTGGCGTCTTGCACCTGGGTGCAAATCAATGGCGCCTCAGGGTTCCACTGTTTCCACCACTTTTGTAAGTGACGTCTATCTTCAGCTGGCAGGAGGGTCAGGACTCAGGAACCCTAATCTTATTTGCTGACAGCAAGCAGAGATCTTGACAAGGAGCGGCGTTTTGTCTGCGGCTGCAGCACTTACTGTAGTAGATAGTTGGGGATCTGCACCCTGCAGTTGCTCCTATACAGCCTATAGATCCTGGTCCAGGAGGAGGCTCCCCGTCTATCGATTACTTAGCGCAGTTTTGTAAGCATTTATAATTCATGGCGGCCAGGAGGTATCTAAGTTACGGCCTCGGCCAGAGCTCGTGTCCTGCTGCTTGAATGAGGGATAAATAATTTACATGACACCGATGGGAATAGGAATCCTCCTCAATGTTTAATAGACGGACACTTGGAAAGTAGATTAAAAATTATAGCGACAAACGAGCGATCGTCTCCCCCGACCGGAGCGGCTGCTGAGCGGAGAAACCGCGGCAGGATCTTATCATTTATCAGATCTGGAGGAAAATGAAAATGTAATGATCCCGAGTCCAGCTGAGCACGGTGGGAGTTGTAATACTAAAACAGCTGGATTGCAGCAGCTTCCATATATTGTCAGGGCTGGCACGCACCGAATAGTCACATGACGCGATGGCGTGTTGCGCTGCGGTAATGGGGCTCCCTCGCAGCTGACACCAGGGCTTAGGTTTTATTAGGGTTAAATCCATTCGGGGTCGGTTCACACTGTGTTCCATTGATCTAAATACCACAAGCACCTGGATTTCTGCAAGTTCCGTTCAGTATAAAGTCGCTGAAATTTCTGATACAAATCTACTGAATGTGAATTTTCTTTCTTGGTTCTCTGGTGGAATCTTAGTCATTTTCCAGATCTAACTGAGGAGCCTGATCTGGATTGGGAAAGGAAATTCATTGTATATGATCTCAACAAGAACTGCTCATCCTGAACATCCTGGTTCATGAATACAAGCTACCACTGACATTAAATTTAGATCCTTGGTGAGTATTTGCTCCTGTCACATCCAGAGCTGCATTCACAATCGTCTCCACTTAGTAGACAGTCTGTACTACATTGAATTGTCGGTGCGTATACAGATCTATAGGGTCATGTATAAGTATAACATCTGCCAAGGGGCAATATAGATGCATAGAGGATCCAAGCACCACCGGAAATCACAAAAATCCTGCACCCTGGAGCTCGCCCCACCGGGAGGATCAGAGTGACGTGGCTGGAGGTCCATGGCGTGGGTCAGCTATAATGCACACTGAACCAACAGACTGGGGCGTAACTTGAAGCCCCTAGGTAAAATAAGTAATGGCGCCCCTACTTACCCTGTGCTAGATGTAATACAGCTTTCTTGTTACGTTGGGGTGAGTCCTTTGGTCCCCCCCGCGTCTGCAAGACCCAGTAGTGCACGCGTTATAGCTACACCCCTGCCAATAGAGGCAGAGACAAAGTAAAGCAGCTTCAGAGCAGAATTCTAAATGCAGCTTTGGACGTCACTAGAGCATGTACACATGGCAGATTTGTTGCAGGAGTTTCTTTGAGCAGCATCTGGATGGGACTGACTCTAAGCAGGTGCAGGGATTTCTGCCAGACCCTTTCAGATAAATAGGACAGTCATAGAAACGTCTCCTGTGTGTGAATATGTCCTAACACAACAGCACAATGGTGGAGATTTGGATGTGACTGGAGCATAAGCAAAGATGAGAGATCGATACAAGATAAATCAGACAAAACATTTACACGTTTACTGCGGATTATTCAGAGATTATATCCAAGATGTAAATTGTAAATGATGTTGGCTGCTTGACTTACTACTCCAGTCTGTGTGTTTGCTCTGCTGTGCCGCGACTCTGTGTAAATGACTATGTGACATATCCGTACGCTGCGCCGAGCTTTGCTGCAGGCGGCACATTAATGTCTTACACTGAGCGCAGTCACAGTGGTTGAAGAAGTAATTAATTACGTGGCTCGGGACCGCCGCGTCCTCCGCTCCCATGTCACATTGTGGAAGAAGCCGTCGGGGGTTCCAGAACGCTCGTGTTATCGGTTGTGGTCACTTATGGGATTTTCCATCTTCCTCGATGTGTAACATAAACTTCTGCAACTTTCTAACACACTTTCCTTGCCATAATCGAGAACTCTGCTTATTGTCAGTGAATGCCAATAGTTATAGACTGAAATATGACTAGATGCAATGTGTGTGACAGCTGAGGATTTGCTGCAATTCAGTATCCAGTGTAGACAACCTCAAACCTCTGAAACAATACAGATCTCTCCTCTCTTCCCCCTACTTTCCTCTTTTCTGCACCTTTGCTCTCCTCTTCTTCTCCTGTCCTGTTGTCTCTTCTTCTTTTCTGTGCTTCTTACCTCGCTCCTCTTCTCTGCTCTCCCTTCTACTGATCTCCTTTTCTACACTTCTCTCTTCTCTTTTTTTTTTCTTCTCCTTTCATATCTCTTCTTTTAATCACTTCTTTTTCTCCACCTCTTTTCTTCACATTTTGCTGTTCTCTTCATCTGCTGTCTTCTTCTTCTTCTTTCTTCTTTCTTCTTCTTTCTTCTTCTTCTTTCTTCTTCTTCCTTCTTCTTCCTTCTTCTTTCTTCTTCTTCTCCCTCCTTCCTTCTTCTTCCTTCTTCCTTCTTCTTCTTTCTTCTTCCTTCTTCTTCTTTCTTCTTCCTCCTTCTTCTTCCTCCTTCTTCTTCCTCCTTCTTCTTCCTCCTTCTTCCTCCTCCTTCTTCCTCCTCCTTCTTCCTCCTTCTTCTTCCTCCTTCTTCTTCCTCCTTCTTCTTCCTCCTTCTTCTTCCTCCTTCTTCTTCTTCCTCCTTCTTCCTCCTCTTCTTCCTCCTCTTCTTCCTCCTCCTCTTCCTCCTCCTCTTCCTCCTCCTCTTCCTCCTCCTCTTCCTCCTCCTCTTCCTCCTCCTCTTCCTCCTCCTCTTCCTCCTCCTCTTCCTCCTCCTCTTCCTCCTCCTCCTCCTCCTCCTCCTCCTTCCTTCTTCCTCCCTCCTCCTCCCTCTCTTTTCCTCTTTCCACTCCTGTCATGTCCATTAATGCCCCCCCCCGTGCTCCTCTTCTCCTCTTCTCTACTCCCTTCTCTTCTTCTCCACTCTTCTCTTCTCTATTCCCCTCTCCTTTTTCCTCTCCTGTTCATTCTTATCCCCTCTCTCTTGACCTCATATCGTTCCCACTCCTCTCTTCTACTCCTCTCTAATTTTCTTTTCCCTTTCCTCTTCTCCTCGCTTTCTTTTTTCTTTCTTCCCCCAGATTTCCATACACCCTGAATATTATATGTATTTTATATAGCATGTCTCCTACTTCCTGCCTCCATGTCAGCCTTCATTATACATGCACTAGGAGGCTCAGGTTGAGCAGCATTCTCACTCCTAGACAAGACAGCATCACATGGCGTGGCATCCTGGATATAAACAATGAGTTAATATCACAAGCTCATCTCGAAGACCGAGGCCTGGAGCTGGCAGTTTTACCAAACTTCTAGGAAATCCCGTCAAGGGACTTGGGGCAGAGGTGGCATCTGGTGGTGCGGTCTATTTTTAGGAGTGCTGGAGCTTGTCCCCACCCAGGGCGCGCATCTCCTCCACAGATGGGCTCTTATTTATTACCGTCATGTAGGATAAAATTGATTGTCTTCTAAAATTAATTTTGTGCTTGCCTCCAGCCCTCCTCTAATAGAGGACACACAGGCGCCGGCTTCATGCAGAAATCTTGTTTAATCACATTAATATCTCGGCCCCCCCCAGGCCGCCGAGTTAATTGTACAAACGAACAGCAAAATCTGTATCTTTAAGTTCTTCTTATGATTAAATTATGTAAATCGCTTCTCTCCTGCCCTTCAAAGCGCTAATCATGTAATTAGGGCTGATGTGGAATAGGTTCAGTATGAAACATAAGGGGGGGGGGGTAATGTCAGGAGGCAGAAATGTACGGGCGGATGAAATGTAACCTGCATCGGGGGGGCCAGATATGTCTGTCTGATCTTATTGTTGTCACAAGACACAAAACATGTTCGTTCTGTTCTTCTTGTGAATGTTCAGGTTCTACATTGTTGTAATTTGTAGCTTTTCCTGGCCCACGAAACAGTTGTCAGATCCTTTCTTATCTTGGGCTTCAGTTCTTCAGTGTCGGGTATCACAGTCTCTGCATCCAGGGTTGGGCCTTGATTTTGGCTTTGTAATGGAGTCAGTAGCCCAGGGCTCTTCCCAACTGGGGGCCATTGCTCCGTTTAATCCCTATCCTTCTCCTTATATTTAGGGGAATACATTCAAAGCATACCCTAATAATTGAGGTATGGATGGGGCGCTGCTGTGGGTTCTCCATAGTATTACAATGTGTCACTCTGAAACTAAAACAACATTGTATCCGTTATATTGTATAGAAGTCACTGGACCCTGGCGGTTAGACAGCGCCCCCTTGGTGTGGCCTGGGGCAGTTGGGTTACTTTATAAATCTATCCCCTAATAAATCCTGTACCTGAAGATCAGGGCTGGCCCTGGCGTCTCTGCCTGTCCTGGTTGTAGGGTTATACCAGGTCTGACAGATTAGTTCCTATTGATACTTTGAGGCAGATCTATCAAATTTTTGCTGAAATATATATATCAAATATGTCAATCAATAAATAAAAACACACCCACAATTTATAATCATTCTCCGCTAACCAGCCAGCAATATGGAGATTGATGCTGAAATCGCCAGTCTTCCTAAATCTGCCCCAATATGTCTTACGGTTGTCTGGTTGCTATGAATACATTGGGGCAGGCTTAGGGCTCGTTCACATCTGCGTTCTCCTCTCCGTACTTAGGTTTCTGTTTCCTGCCTAAAACACAGGCAGGATACGGAAACCTGCAGGAGTCTATCTCACCCATTCATTTGAATGGGTGAGAGAGATGTCCGGCCGTGCGCGGCGGTGAGCGTTTTATGCTCTCCGCCGCGAAACCGGGTTTTATAATCCGGACACAGAGTCGGACATGCAGTACTCTGTGTCCGGATTTTAAAAAATCCGGTTTTGTGGCGGAGAGCCTAAAATGCTCACCGCCGCGCACGGCCGGACCCGGTCTATGGTTTCCGTCTTCTGGCATGCAGAAGACGGAAAGCACAGAACGGAGACCCCAAACGCAGGTGTGAACCTAGCGTTACTGAACTGTCTAAAAGCAAAACGGTCTTAGTTGCCCATAGCAAACAATCACAGCCCATAGCCGCCAATCACAGATTAGCTTTCATTTTCCAGGACCAGAATACAAAATGAAAGCTGGGCTGTGATTGGTTCCTATGGGCGACTAAGACTGTTTTGCTTTTAGACTGTATTAATCTGCCTGTGTACAGTTTGGTTGCTATGGATACCAAGGAGAAGTTCTATTATGAAAAATGTGTTAGGAATTTTGGGGTAATTTATACCAAAAAACATGGACACCCTTAAAAAGCTGCACAAATGGCCACAAACTCTGTCCAGTCAGCTGGTGGTGTAGTAAAACGGAGTAACCTGTCAGGCTTATCGATCTCCTGCAACATTTGATCATTTTGGTGCCGCTGATTCCAGCGCGGAGTCCAGTAAAACTGACGTAAAACGTCCCCCTGGGGATAAATCTGCCCCTCTGTGTCTGACATTCTGGTTACTATAGACTTTCTATGAGGTTGTCAGGCGGCGTGTCCATATTAACCGCCCTGTGTCAGCTGATGCCGCAGCTGGACTTGTTTTATGGTATATGATGGCTCTTTCCATCTCCGCCATTAACCCCTTCCTCTCCCACACAGCGCTCCCTACCACCGAGCCGCGCAGTAGGTTCTCCGCTATATTTTTACGGTAACATTTAGAGTTCCTCGGAAATATGGATATTAATAAGAATTTATAGCTGCAATTTTCGAATCCTTTGAAATTTCTCTTTTTTACGACTCCAGACAGAGAAATTTACTTCTGCCGGAGTAAAATGTGCGAGTCTGGAGCCGGCTTTATATTGTGCGCCGAGCGCTCACCTGATGGATTCATTTATAAGGGGAAAACATGTGGCTGCCGGGGCTTCTCTGATACCTTGTGACTGGGGAGGATTCTACATCTTATCATTTATCATCATTATTGTTATGTCCACCTGCATGAATAGAATGTCAGAATTACAGTAAAGACTGACACACAAGCATGGACAGGAGGGAACAGGGAGTCAATGGAGTGGATGTACTTCTACTTAACAGTGAAGCTTCAGATTTCTTTAAGGGTTTTTAGAAAGCTGGGTTTTCTCATTTATTGGGGTCTGTATAGGTGAAATGTGTATTTTATTAAATGTAAACCTGAATGATCTGCTTTAACTCTTGTGTGACCAGTCATGCGCCCAAGTGCAATGTGTGCATGCATCCGAATACGGCAGGATTGATTATCCCACATGGGAATTATTAACCCTTTATTGGCCTCCCGTCCCTGAGCCTCCAGCCTTTCCGACCATCAAGACGTTGATCTGGTGAAATCCCCCTGAAAATACTCAGTTTTGGTGGTTGGTAACAAGGTGACATCAGCGACCGCGATGTGTCATTTACTGTTCCCCATCAGATGTCTCTGCGTTGGTCCGGGAGAAGAAATTGTAATTTCCCGGATTATCCGTCCTTCGTGGCGCTCATAACACCTGGTTATTCATTCTGGAGGTTTGAGCGTCATCCACGCGGTTTATTGGGTGTTTCATATTCTCAGAAATGATGGCGCTGCCTCCTAATTGTTCACTTCTTGGCCACAGCTGGATGAGTTTGGCGCCATCTGGTCCCTACATTTTCAGAACATATAAGTGGGAGTCATTGACCCTGCTGGACAATGCAGGCTAGTAATGCCTTTATAGTGATAAAATGCTCTGTGCTGCTGTGACCCTCAGTGCAGTGCATTCTGATACTGACAGGACCTAACATCATGGTTTCTGTTTTCTTAATTTTGTAAAGTGGTGGTGCAAAAATATTCTGTATATTTGTACATTACATTACTTAGTTACATCACTGAGTTACATCCTGTATTATACTCCAGAGCTGCACTCACTATTCTGCTGGTGCAGTCACTGTGTACATACATTACATTACTTATCCTGTACTGATGCTGAGTTACATCCTGTATTATACTCCAGAGCTGCACTCACTATTCTGCTGGTGCAGTCACTGTGTACATACATTACATTACTTATCCTGTACTGATCCTGAGTTACATCCTGTATTATACCCCAGAGCTGCACTCACTATTCTGCTGGTGCAGTCACTGTGTACATACATTACATTACTTATCCTGTACTGATCCTGAGTTACATCCTGTATTATACTCCAGAGCTGCACTCACTATTCTGCTGGTGCAGTCACTGTGTACATACATTACATTACTTATCCTGTACTGATCCTGAGTTACATCCTGTATTATACTCCAGAGCTGCACTCACTATTCTGCTGGTGCAGTCACTGTGTACATACATTACTTATCCTGTACTGATCCTGAGTTACATTCTGTATTATACTCCAGAGCTGCACTCACTATTCTGCTGGTACAGTCACTGTGTACATACATTACATTACTTATCCTGTACTGATCCTGAGTTACATCCTGTATTATATACTCCAGAGCTGCACTCACTATTCTGCTGGTACAGTCACTGTGTACATACATTACATTACTTATCCTGTACTGATCCTGAGTTACATCCTGTATTATACTCCAGAGCTGCGCTCACTATTCTGCTGATACAGTCACTGTATACATACATACATTACTGATCCTGAGTAAGGGTACATTCACATGGAGTAAGATGCCGAGTGACCTGGCACGTATACGTCATGTGAGATTTTGAGCGCCGTATACGTTCCCATTGATTTTAATGGGAGCCTGGATCGTATACGCCGCGTTATTTTGCGGCCGTGATTTTGTGGCCGTAAAATATCTCACATGATGTATACGTGCCAGGTCACGCGGCATGTTACTCTGTGTGAATGCACCCTTACATCCTGTATTACACTCCAGAGCTAACTCCACCAGCAGAATAGTGAGTACAGCTCTGGAGTATACACTATATGTATACAGTGAATTTCTCTCTTGCTCTTCCGATAATAGTTTAGTTCTGTATTGTGTATGAGTCACTGAATTCCTGTTTTTCTCTGTCACCTGCCAAGTGCTGAGTATTTTGTACACCATTCTTGTTTTTTGCTTCTTATATTACATATTTGTTCTGAAGTCTCCAGATGTTATAAAAATATTTCTCCATTATGTGTTAGACTTAGGCCGCTCCATCACATACAGTACACATAGCAGTGTTGGTGCAATCAGAGTTACGTTTTTTACAGTAAAATTTGCTCTAACGTTTCCATGGCGTCCTCTGATTGTTGTCAATGTTGTCCTGTGTATAGGTTTGCTGTGGTGTTGTTGTGCAGGTTTGTGATTATGACTAGAGATGAGCGAACAGTGTTCTATCGAACACATGTTCGATCGGATATCAGGGTGTTCGCCATGTTCGAATCGAATCGAACACCGCGTAGTAAAGTGCGCCAAAATTCGATTCCCCTCCCACCTTCCCTGGCGCCTTTTTTGCACCAATAACAGCGCAGGGGAGGTGGGACAGGAACTACGACACCGGGGGCATTGAAAAAAATTGGAAAAAGTCATTGGCTGCCGAAATCAGGTGACCTCCATTTTAGACGAATAGTGGATTTCAAATCCGGGTCATATGAGAATGTGAACTTTGTGACTATGAGACAGGGATAGCTGTACAGGCAGGGATAGCTAGGGATAACCTTTATTTAGGGGGGAATGTTATTAAAAATAACTTTTTGGGGCTCTATCGGGTGTGTAATTGTGATTTTTGTGAGATAAACTTTTTCCCATAGGGATGCATTGGCCAGCGCTGATTGGCCGAATTCCGTACTCTGGCCAATCAGTGCTGGCCAATGCATTCTATTAGCTTGATGAAGCAGAGTGTGCACAAGGGTTCAAGCGCACCCTCGGCTCTGATGTAGCAGAGCCGAGGCTGCACAAGGGTTCAAGCGCACCCTCGGCTCTGATGTAGGAGAGCCGAGGGTGCACTTGAACCCTTGTGCACCCTCAGCTCTGCTACATCAGAGCCGAGGGTGCGCTTGAACCCTTGTGCACACTCTGCTTCATCAAGCTAATAGAATGCATTGGCCAGCGCTGATTGGCCAATGTATTCTATTAGCCTGATGAAGTAGAGCTGAATGTGTGTGCTAAGCACACACATTCAGCTCTACTTCATCGGGCTAATAGAATGCATTGGCCAGCGCTGATTGGCCAGAGTACGGAACTCGACCAATCAGCGCTGGCTCTGCTGGAGGAGGCGGAGTCTAAGATCGCTCCACACCAGTCTCCATTCAGGTCCGACCTTAGACTCCGCCTCCTCCGGCAGAGCCAGCGCTGATTGGCCGAAGGCTGGCCAATGCATTCCTATGCGAATGCAGAGACTTAGCAGTGCTGAGTCAGTTTTGCTCAACTACACATCTGATGCACATTCAGCACTGCTTCATCACGCCAATACAATGCATTAGCCAGTGCTGATTGGCCAGAGTACGGAATTCGGCCAATCAGCGCTGGCCAATGCATTCTATTAGCCCGATGAAGTAGAGCTGAATGTGTGTGCTAAGCACACACATTCAGCACTGCTTCATCACGCCAATACAATGCATTAGCCAGTGCTGATTGGCCGAATTCCGTACTCTGGCCAATCAGCGCTGGCTCTGCTGGAGGAGGCGGAGTTAAGGTCGGACCTGAATGGAGACTGGTGTGGAGCGATCTTAGACTCCGCCTCCTCCAGCAGAGCCAGCGCTGATTGGCCGAATTCCGTACTCTGGCCAATCAGCACTGGCTAATGCATTGTATTGGCGTGATGAAGCAGTGCTGAATGTGTGTGCTTGGCACACACATTCAGCTCTACTTCATCGGTCTAATAGAATGCATTGGCCAGCGCTGATTGGCCGAATTCCGTACTCTGGCCAATCAGCACTGGCTAATGCATTCTATTAGCCCGATGAAGTAGAGCTGAATGTGTGTGCTTAGCACACACATTCAGCACTGCTTCATCACGCCAATACAATGCATTAGCCAGTGCTGATTGGCCAGAGTACGGAATTCGGCCAATCAGCGCTGGCTCTGCTGGAGGAGGCGGAGTCTAAGGTCGGACCTGAATGGAGACTGGTGTGGAGCGATCTTAGACTCCGCCTCCTCCAGCAGAGCCAGCGCTGATTGGCCGAATTCCGTACTCTGGCCAATCAGCACTGGCTAATGCATTGTATTGGCGTGTTGAAGCAGTGCTGAATGTGTGTGCTAAGCACACACATTCAGCTCTACTTCATCGGGCTAATAGAATGCATTAGCCAGTGCTGATTGGCCAGAGTACGGAATTCGGCCAATCAGCGCTGGCCAATGCATTCTATTAGACCGATGAAGTAGAGCTGAATGTGTGTGCCAAGCACACACATTCAGCACTGCTTCATCACGCCAATACAATGCATTAGCCAGTGCTGATTGGCCAGAGTACGGAATTCGGCCAATCAGCGCTGGCTCTGCTGGAGGAGGCGGAGTCTAAGATCGCTCCACACCAGTCTCCATTCAGGTCCGACCTTAGACTCCGCCTCCTCCAGCAGAGCCAGCGCTGATTGGCCGAATTCCGTACTCTGGCCAATCAGCACTGGCTAATGCATTGTATTGGCTTGATGAAGCAGTGCTGAATGTGTGTGCTTAGCACACACATTCAGCTCTACTTCATCGGGCTAATAGAATGCATTGGCCAATCAGCGCTGGCCAATGCATTCTATTAGCGTGAACTGAGTTTGCACAGGGGTTCTAGTGCACCCTCGGCTCTGCTACATCAGATTGCTACATCTGATGTAGCAGTGCCGAGTGTGCATCAGATGTGTAGTTGAGCAAAACTGACTCAGCACTGCTAAGTCTCTGCATTCGCATAGGAATGCATTGGCCAGCCTTCGGCCAATCAGCGCTGGCTCTGCCGGAGGAGGCGGAGTCTAAGGTCGGACCTGAATGGAGACTGGTGTGGAGCGATCTTAGACTCCGCCTCCTCCAGCAGAGCCAGCGCTGATTGGTCGAGTTCCGTACTCTGGCCAATCAGCACTGGCCAATGCATTTCTATGGGGAAAAGTTAGCTTGCGAAAATCGCAAACTGACAGGGATTTCCATGAAATAAAGTGACTTTTATGCCCCCAGACATGCTTCCCCTGCTGTCCCAGTGTCATTCCAGGGTGTTGGTATCATTTCCTGGGGTGTCATAGTGGACTTGGTGACCCTCCAGACACGAATTTGGGTTTCCCCCTTAACGAGTTTATGTTCCCCATAGACTATAATGGGGTTCGAAACCCATTCGAACACTCGAACAGTGAGCGGCTGTTCGAATCGAATTTCGAACCTCGAACATTTTAGTGTTCGCTCATCTCTAATTATGACCATGGACAGTTGTGATTGTTATGAAACTTATCTGTGTACAAGATATTGTGATACATTGTAGACGTGTCACCTATCATCTCCTTTTTCTTGTGTCTCCGCTCTAAGGGCCTTTGTTTTCCCCAGTATGCGATCTCTTATGTTGTCCTCTTTAACATACCTTTATGTGTATTGTCTATCTATCTATCTATCTATCTATCTATCCATCATCTATCCATCATCTATCTCCTATCTATCTATCTATCTATCTATCTATCTATCTATCTATCTATCCATCATCTATCTCCTATCTATCTATCTCCTATCTATCTATCTATCTATCTATCTATCTATCTATCTATCTATCTATATCCTATCTATCTATCTATCTATCTATCTATCTATCTATCTATCATCTATCTATCTATCTATCTATCTATCTATCGCTAGCCATAGTCCTGATCAGCACTGTAGCGACCAATGTTCTCACCATCACTGATGACTGTTATATCTGTGGATCTAATAGAGAGGAGTATTAGTTTGTGTTCACACCCAGCAGATTTGTTGCAGATTTTTTGCCTTTGTCTGTGCATTAGCTGCAGGACTATTCCCATTGAGATGAAAGGATAAGATTTTTAGCTGCAAAAAGCTTGGCAACAAATCTGCTGTGTGTGAAATCACTCTTGATATTACTTTAGATAGTCGGGCGGGCTCGTTGTGCTAATATGAGAATAGAGGAGACAATGATAACTATAGGTACTGATCCGAATATCAGTATAAGTGCCTGGACAGTTCTATCACAAATACACACACACACATACATAGAAACGCAACGAGCAAACTGTGGAAGAGATCACAGCAGAAGCGCATCACGTTGTTTTCCGCAGCGTTTTTTTTCATTGTATTTTTGCTGAGTGTATGTGTGGTTTTATTTGCTAATCTGAAGAGTGGCTACAAAAGGAGAGCAAATATATAGGAAGCTCCTTATACTTATCCTCCTCTTATACATCTTATTCTCCTCTTATACATCTCTTATCCTCTTCTTATCCTCCTCTTATTCTCCTCTTATGCTTCTCTTATACTCCTCTAATACATCTTATACTCCTCTCATGTTCTCTCTTATACTTACTTATACTCTTCTTACACATCTTATTCTCCTCTTATACATCTCTTATACTGCTATCATGCTTCCTCTTCTACGCCTCTCATGTTCCTTCTTAGGGCTTATTCACACGGAGTAAACGGGCGCGCAATGCGCCGCGTTTACGGGACTTTTTGCGCCGCGATTTTGACAGTGCATGTTTGCAGTCGCGTTAGCGCCGCGTAAACGCGCGTTAAAGCGGCCTTAACGCGACCGCAAACATGCACCGTCAAAATCGCGGCGCTAACGTCCCGTAAACGCGGCACATTGCGTGCCGCGTTTACTCCGTGTGAATAGGCCCTTAGGCTTGGTTCACACGCAGGTTTTTTTGGACCGGATTTTGACACAGAGGCCGCCTCAGAATCCGGTCCAAAAAACGTCTAGCCGCGTCTGGATGCTGTTGTAGTGCATACAGTGCACTGGCATCCAGTCGCAGCATTCCACTTTGGATTAGGCCCAAATGAATGGGCCTAGTTGGGAGGGAGTGTCGCGCCACGGCTGAATCAGCCGTGGAAGAAAAGGTATGTCACTTCTTTTTTCCGTGAGTGGAAACAAACCGCTTTCGGAAAAAGGAACCCATTGAATTCAATGGGAGGCGTTTTATTGAGCTGGATTTTGATGCAGATTCCGCGTCAAAATCCTGACCAAACAACCCCATATGAACCTGGCCTTATACTTCTGTTATACATCTGCTATTCTCCTCTTATGCTTCTCTTGTACTCCCTCTTATACTCCCCAACACTAGCGGTCCGACTGCATGTCTGGTTAAAAAAAACGGTTTTGCCGCGGACAGGAATAAAACGCTCACAGGTGGTCACTTTGCAAACCCATTTGACTGAATGGGTTTGAAAACTGACTGCCGGGTTTCCATCCCCTGTCCAGTTTCTCAGGGCAGAAGATGGAAATCAGTAGGGTTGTCTAAAGTGGACACAGGCGCAGGTGTGAACTTATTCAGTTTCTAAAGTTTTTAAGAAGTTTTGAAGCCAAATATGACAATAGTTTTACGTTCTTCGGGTTCTCCAGATTTGAGGTTTTGTTTTGACCATCCTGTGGATTGAATAGTCCAGAATTACCAGTGTACCATTATATTGGAGCTCTGTCCTGTATATTGTACAGGTGTATACTGCGGGTAAATACGGCACAATTTATTCAGAAATGTCTGTGACTGTGGAGATGTTTTGGTGACACACTCATGGGTCTATGGAGGGCACGGGCAGCGCATGGATAATATCTATGCGGCTGTTCACGGCCCCATAGACACAGAAACTGTATATCACATGTATCCCAGTATCCAGTTCTTCATCATCCTGCAGGGTCTGCACTGGCGCATATACTGGCTTATCCCAGGGCTCATCGGGACGTTCCCTCGCTGTGTCCTTTTTACATCCTGCTCCTAATTTTTAGAATTTTCTTGACTATTTCTAAAGGATTTCCCACATATGATCAAGAATTCAGTGACGGTGTGCAATAAGAATCCTCTAGTGCTGCAACACAACCTCCTCCACCAGCGAGCCTTAAAGAGACAGCGTCCTCCTTTCATTAGATCCTTTCACTAATCCTCTAGTACTTTTGCTTTTTCCTGTAGTCTTTTTTTTTTTTTTTTTTTTTTGTCATCTGACAACCCAAGAGCTTGCAATCTGCAGGCGGTGACTACAACAGCTATTCCGCCACAGGTCGTCACAGAGATGGAAAAGTTCATTGCCGCTTCCCAGGCCATAAAGCCATTTTATTGCTTCCATCCGTCTTCGGAGATGCACCCCACAATGAGAATTGTTGAGGCCGTTACAAGGTGCAGTCCCGCTTCCATTTGCCTACAGTAAATAGGTTGTCAGACGTGTCAGGCAGAAATAAATATCTGGCTGCTTACAAGGAGCGGGGCCGGCCGGAGGCATCATTGGGAGGATTGATTTATCCGCCGCGCGGTAATGACTGCAGATGCGGCTCTGTTATTCTAGAGCAGCAATGAATGTGATGAGCTGATAATACCGGGACGGACGCCGACGCTTTTAATTAGCGGCCGGCGTTTTATTTGCGCGCTCTGATTTACACCGGGTCTGTGTGTTTTATTGACAGACGACCTTGGGGTTTGTCTTTTTTTTTTTTTTGTGATTTGTTTTTAGGATGTTTTATTCATGAGGTCAATTCTGCCGAAACCTCATCCTTTATATGGGCCCCACGTATCAGCTCCATCAGGGGCCCCAGCTTTGTGTCAGGTTAGCCCCTGTCTATTCCATGTGTGGTGCAGATTTTGTAATTTTTATTTTTTATTTTACTAGTTTTGAAATTTCCATAATTCTAGTCTTGTATTGGGTAGTGATAGTGCAGGGGCCTGGGTGACGATTGCCGCCCCTCTATCACCCATGTATCGGCCTCCAAATATTGAATCAACTTTGGAGCTTACAGACAGAATGTTCTCTCCCTGACAACTTTCTTCTTGTGCCAGAAAATGGTTGTCAGACGCCATTGTCTTGTGTCCTTTTCCTTCACCTATAGAGGGGTTAGGAGCGCAGAGCTTCAGCCAAAGTAGGGAAAGCATTAAAAATAATACATTATGGGAGGTGACAGGGTTAAAAGATTTTTAATTCTCCTCCATCCATGCTTGATGGCCCCCGAACTCCTACAGGAGGGTCCTCCGGTCATCATTGTTATAAGAGCCTGACTGTATTCACCTGTCCTGCAATCTGCAACTATCTGTTATCAGCCATGTCAGGAGGGGAGAGGCTGACTGTAGGACAGGTGAATACAATCTATTACTATCTGTTATCAGCCATGTCAGGAGGGGAGAGGCTGACTGTAGGACAGGTGAATACAGTCTATTACTATCTCTTATCAGGAGAGGAGAGGCCGACTGTAATGAGATGAGTGACATGAATTGTAGACCCCTCTCTGCCCCCTTGGTCACTACTTTGTCACATATCTGACATATCTCTGTGAATGATATCAGCAGCTCCTCTTATTACGCTCCTGCGCTATTATAAGCTAGCGCCCTGGTAACATCTGTTCCCGAGTCCTCAGATAAACATTAGTCCGCTCTCCTGATCAATGGCGAACATTAAACTTAATAATCTCGTCCTCCTAAATCAGTCTCTCGCTACAATTCAGTCTGTGGAAAATAAAACCCGTGAACTGGAGGCTCGTTGAGCTTTCACCTCTATTAAGCGTCTTTACGTTCCCCTCCCATAGTATAAATAATCGTTCATTTGCTTCCTCCGGGTGGCGTTACATCCTCCTCACCGCACTCGGCCCCTATTTATAATAATGGCTCTGAGCATCGGTAATAAACGCCGCACATTACCCACCGTAATAGGGTGGTGTCAGCGCCGCCGCTAATAACCCCTGTAACTGTGGTATGTGGCGTGGAGCACATGACTCTGCTTCTCGCCGCAGCTGGAGATATTAATTTCATCGGCTTACGCTCCCCAGTAATGGATAGCAGATTACACAGCATGCTCCGCCATCCTTACACGCTCCCCTCCAAATTGCCTTTTAACTAATTAAATTTAATACAGTCCTGCGCAAGCGATTTATAGCAAGTAACACCGGCACTGAAAGTGTTAAATACAAATCGCATTAGGACGCAAGCGGCGCAGTTCATTGGTGCTTACTCTGTGGTGTTTTCCCCATTATAAGGATCTTTTTGGAGCAGTGTGCTCCTTTCTGTACGTGACATTTACTGCTATATCTGTGCTGTAGCCTACAGGTGGATATAACTTGTATAGTTATATATATATATATATATATGTATATGTAGTTGAGCTTGCAGTAAGTTTGTTCTTAGGCCCGTTTCACATCTGCGTTCCTGCAAGCAGCATTTTTCTCTCCGTATTTTTGTGCGGAAACTGAGTGGAAACCACACGGAACCCGTTATAGTCTATGAGGTCCGCGGGTTTCCTTAGCTTTTTTATGCAGGTTGGTTTCTATTCGGGTGGGGGTCCTCAAGCAGACTCCTTGACCGGAAACCTGAACGCAGATGTGAAGCGGGCCTTAAACAGTCTAGACGTCTGACTTACACCTCCCTCTTTTCCAGATCTTTATATACATCATATTTACATTTACACCAAATACTATGGTGTGCGGCGTTAACCACACACATATGAACAGTGTGTGGCAGGACAAAAATACAGCAGACTTGAGGCAACACGGTGGTTCAGTGGTTAGCACTGCAACCTTAGAGCGCTGGAGTCCTGGGTTCGAATCCTGCCAAGAACATTATCTGCATGCAGTTTGTATGTTATCCTCGTCTTTGTGTGGATTTCTTCCCATTCTATAAAGACTTACAGATAGGGAGAAAAAAATCTACATTGTGATCGCTATATGGGGCTCACCATCTACATAAAAAAAGATAAATACAAGAGACTTGACAATTTTGAAAAATGTGCCCCAGAATGGGCGTGGTTTATAATGGGCGTATTTTATAATGGACGTGGTTTATGATGGATGTGGGGTTTTTTTATGGGCGTGGTCTATAAGTGTCTAACATTACAACACATGAGACAAGTACGCATATGACGCAGATTTTCTTGCACCAAGTATACCAAGGTTAAGATGGTGTAAACTTGGTTCAAGATTCAAATGAGACAAAATTTTGTTGGATGGGCAATGGAAACATTTAAAAAAATGTTTGCCCAATTATTGGGGCACTGGAAGAGAGAGACAGAATTTTGACTTGTCTGAAAGAGACACCGATTTATAAATATGCCTAAATCTATGAACTGGAGTTGCAGTTTTAGACTGTGCAGAGTTCGTCAGTATGGATAAATGTGCCTCATGGTTACAACCTCTAAGGCTACGTTCACACTTACAAGTGCCTCATGGTTACAACCTCTAAGGCTACGTTCACACTTACACTTCCATTCTTAGGCCTGGTTCACATCTGCATTCGGGGAGTCCGCTTGGGGACAGCGTCAGATGTGTACGGCCCCCGGGTTACTGACCCTGTGAGATGCTTCTTACACTGTATCATTCTACCCAACTCCAATACCTCTTGCGCTTACAGTTTGCGGCAATGTATCAGTTTGGGGTTCAAGGCTTTAGATCAGGGTTAGGGAACGTACGGCTCTCCAGCTGTTGCAAAACTACAACTCCCAGCATGCACACTTGCTCTGCTGTTCTTGGAACTCCCATGGAAGTGAATGGAGCATGCTGGGAGTTGTAGTTTCATAGCAGCTGGAGAGCCAAGGTTCCCTACCCCTGCTTTAGATTGTATGAGGTTATAGGAAACTCCTGGCACATACACGGAATGTGTCCATGGACCCCAATGCACTCAGTAGGGGTCTAACTTGAGGCAATGCAGAGTATGTACTTGCACCTGGTCCCAGGAGTCTTAGGGGGCCCATAAGTTGTGTCTTATTATTAAGAGACCAATATTCTAAGACTTTGTCACATCTTCATTGAAGACTCTGCAAATCTGCAAGATGGATAAGTTCTGGCTTCATTGGTCGGTTTCAGTTTAAAAGAACAGACACCTTACAGATCCCTTTAACGTTAATGGGGTTGGTCGGGCCCCACATGTGACTGTTGTAGTGTGAACTTCGTTTTAATGATATGTTATAGTTGGGGGCCTGATACAATTTTATGGTGGGACCCAGTTTATATAGTGACGTACCTTTTATTTTACTATATAGGACACGATGGAGTCAGTCACCAAATCTGCCCTCGTAGGCCCATATACTGTGATGGAATACATTATGGAAGCATGAAGTGAGATGTGAATAGACTTAGACACTGTGCACATGACCGTGGGGTCTATGAAAGTGGCGTCCATGTCCCGTCCATGTTTTTCTTGCACCCTATCAATAGACTGGATGAGACCAAGTCACAAAAATAGACAGGAATAAGGCCGGACGTGTTAAAACTAATATGGCGATGTGCATGGGGCCGTGGTAAAATATGGAAAATAATTCCAGTCATGTGCATGGGGCTTTAGGGTTTGTTACAATGTATCCAGTCTAGACAATAAACAGTTTGGATTCCAGCTTGAAACAATTTACCTGATACGTTGTAGCAACTTTCAGCACTGGCGAGATCTCGGGCCCCCTGCAGTGTTCTTTTCCTCGGCATCCATTGAACATATGGGGCTTGTTTACAGAGGATTCTCGGCGGTGGATGAAGAGTCTCTTTAACCTTTGCAGTGTCCTCCAGAGCGGAGCAGCGGCCCCTCTGGACTGCGCTGTGTATGTCTTCATTCTCATTATAGGCCGGTGCTAATCATCTCAGCTGGTTATTGTATAATGCACGGCCGCCACGTCTGACGTCCTTTCCCACTTCCCCCCGGGGACCCTCCACTAGTTCAGAGTGTAATTATGAGCCGTGCACTGTCCACCGGCTGATGGATTTCTTGCTCAGGAACGATGTTATATTCAATGGGTATTGAGATATGAAGGAGCTGTCTGATGCAGTCCCTAACTGCGCTGAGGAACTGCGCCCGGCCCACGATTCATGGGGCTCCAGGCTCATAAATTAACGCTATTTGTATCTCGCGTGTTTCGCCCGCAGCTCGTGACCTTCAAACAACTTTCCTTTGTGCAGAGCGGCCCGGTCCTGTGTCTTCTGAACATCTGCTGGAAATTGACTTTCCTGGATGGATAAGAAGTAAAATTCATTTTTCTCCGCAAGGTTACGCGATGCATCAGCGCCGACGTTAATGTGCCGGAGAACCGCTCAATATGTACGGCTGCAAACGGCGTCCACCTGCAAAGAACTACGACTACATAGCCCAGAGGGAATTACGGAGGCTAGTCCTAGATGAGCACGGCCGTAGGATTAGATTGTAGGCTCTGCAGGTAAGGGGCCGATTAAGTGCCAATCACAAGCTGACAGTATTCATGTATTTGTGCGTGGCGCAAGCATTAAGGGACTCTGGCCTTTTAATAATTTTGGCACCCCATGGGGAAGTCCTGTGCTCTAGAAGTGAAATCTACGACAATCTGGCACTCGCATCAGCTTTCTGGTATAAGTTAAGAGTAAATCTGAGGTTCCTGCCCCATTCTGCGCCCTTTTTTTTTTCCGAAAGGGAGTGAGCATGGCACATAATGGGTTAAGCCACAATATTTGCACAGAAACCCATACATGCACATCAAAAATTGCAGCTTTTCATGGCTTGTATGCATGAAACCTTGACTCCAAGGTGACGATAATCTCATAAATACACCATTGGGATTACTCCCATGTTCCACTGGAGGTTCTGCACACAGTACACACCGTATAGACAGGCAGTGTGAAGTTGTATCCAGGGCCAGGTTTGTCATTTTGGGGGTCCCAAGCAAATTTATGTCCCCTAACAAAATTTGTAAGCCAACCCTCTCTGTAGCAGAACTGCCCACCCAGATCAAAAAATTCCCCCATCATTGGCCTCCACAGTATATTTCTGTATATTTCTTTCTTTACGGCTGCCCCAACTGTATACTTAATTAGCCCCTATACAGTACAGTGTTCCCATTTTTGGCCCTCACATGGTATATCGCCACCTTTACTGGCCTCCATGTGGTTCATCCTGAGCCTTCTGGTTCATATGAATAGAATGCAGGTACTACGGTAGTACAGACTGACATAAACAGAGCAGCAGGATTGTAGGAGTGGGGGTTGGTAACATTGTATAATTATGCAGTATAAATGATTGCAGATGCAGTTGCCCCTCGCTATTATTATAGTGTTATATGGGGGACATTACATGGGGGGGGGGGGGGGGTTGCCTTGTTTGCAGGTTCCCTTTAATTGTGATTGGAATCCATTTGGGGAATGTTGATATTTGGCGCCGGAGCTTTATACCAGATTAGGTTATATTTTGATCCATGTAAGTAGCTTTATTTTCTGCAGATTACACGAATACTCTGAATATTAATTACAGGCTCAGGCTATTACATTGGCACGTCGTTAGCGCCCCCTGTATGTCACATGACCAGGTGCCAATGTGCAAAGTTATAACTGGGAGTTGTTTTTTTTTTTTTTTTTTTCCTGATGTTCAGGTGTAAATTTGTTACCAGAAAATATTTATGCGATGATGGGGGGAGGGGTGGCGTTACTACGGCGGCTATAAATATCCGCGGATTGTGTTCCTAAGCTGATTTAGTAACGCGATACCCAACACTTTCCGTTACTTTGTTTCTGGGGATTAAATGGAAAATGAGATTAAACAGAGCAGCGTTCATGGGAGATGCGGGTTCACGAAAAGCGAGACTTGTTACATTGTAACCAACATGAATATGCCACCATTGTGTAGGTCACACATCCTTGGCCGAGGGCGTCATAGGGGGGGGGGGGGGAAACTCTAGAATAAAACAATGCCCTAAATATCAGCTGTGTCATAGCTAACTTTAGGGGCCGGACCCAGCTTTCTTCCGATCCGGAATGACACACAGATTTGTATGTTTGACTTTGTCTATATCAATGACGCCAGTTCCCTCTTTACTATTGCTGTGTTCTGCCGGTCTTTTCAGGAAGCCGAGGATGAGCACTGCTTTAGGTTCCTACCTTATAGATGCCCAAATATCTGTTTTACAGTCCACAAGCTTTGAATATTTAAAGGAGTACTCTGGCAATTTATTTTTGTGACCGTTTATTGAATAATTACGCATTCTGGTCTGTTTCATGGGCTAGGTTTATCTAGATTTATGTTCTTCTTCTCTGATAAGGCTCCTCAATTGACGACTACATTTCCCAGCATGCTTCTAGCTTTGCAGATATAAAGCGGATAGTCTACATACAACACAGTGAGTCAGTCTGGAAGCTGTGTGAAGCTGCATCTACTAGGATACACTGGAAGTTCTGCACACAGCACACACTGAATGTTCAGTTTGAATCAAGCGAGTTTCATGACTTTTCAACTAATTGCAGGGATTCACCTGGGGCAGAAACTGAAGATAAAAGTACAGAAGAACAAGGAGGGCAGATATTGGTGGGGAAGGGTCTGAGGGCTGTTAAGAGGAATTTAATAGGCAATGATAATGCAGAGAAGTGTCAGAGGATTGAAATGGAAAGATGAAGTTATCTTTAGAGATGTCCCACTCGTCTGTCCTGCATGGGGCACTGCGTTCTTGTCCCTGGGAAGGAGATGGACACTATTAGTCAAGACGAGCTCCATTAACCTCCTTGGAGACCCTGGACCCCTCTGTATGGCATCTGTTACTACTGTAGATTTTATTTGTGAAATCCTCCACCGCAGATATTCTGGTGATCTGCAGGAGATCAGGAAGATCTGATACTCTTATAAAAGGCTACAATGTATCGGTGATGAATGTATCCCAGCGACAGGAGGAGCCGCAGGAGGAAGCTGCCACTTGACCTCTCTGCAAGCGACATTGAGTATAATATCTGCGTCTTGCGTCTCCTCCTTCCTGACATCTGTTCTGTCAGCTCGGCTGATCCTGCCTGAGAAGTGATACGAGTCTACCATGAAATTTCATGTCAATACCAGAAAGTTCCGCTGAAATAGATGAAGGCGGACGCTACGGGGAGAATTCCCAGAGAGCCTTGCTGCACAGATCGATGCATCGCTCGAGTGGAGACCCCATCCATCATATCCCCTAATGCAAGCGCGTGGACATTAATCCATGTTTGTGCTGCCTATAGACCGGCCCCTACGTCTCCGGCTGTGTTGTAGCAGAGCTTGTATGCAGCCTGACACCAGGTAGTGTCCAGGCAGTGTATAGTGTCACTGATGAGATTATTACTTCAAGGGGTTCCCCAGGATTCTAGAACTTACTAACAGACTTTCTGTTTCATTTATTGACTGGACGAAATATAATAAGCACAACATGCCAGAATAAAAAAGAAACATAATTAAAATAGTGTAATAAATCTTGCACTACCTTTGTGTTGTAGACTTACTTAGACAGTTTTATGACTACTGCAATAAAGGGTATGGCATTATGGGAAACCTTCAGGTACAGGGTATGGCCTAAGTTGTGACCCTGTGCACCAAAATTTGGCACATTTTTCTGGTGTAAACAAAGCCAACAGGATGTGTGAAATTATACTAAATATTGTAATAGTGTAACATATATCATCCAGCATCAAGCATTGTGATAAATCTGTGTAATGTAATGTATGTACACAGTGACTGTACCAGCAGAATAGTGAGCGCAGCTCTGGAATGTAATACAGGATGTAACTCAGGATCAGTACAGAATAAGTAATGTAATGTATGTATACAGTGACTGTACCAGCAGAATAGTGAGCGCAGCTCTGGAGTATAATACAGGATATAACTCAGGATCAGTACAGGATAAGTAATGTAATGTATGTACACAGTGACTGTACCAGCAGAATAGTGAGTGCAGCTCTGGAGTATAATACAGGATGTAATTCAGGATCAGTACAGGATAAGTAATGTAATGTATGTACACAGTGACTGCACCAGCAGAATAGTGAGTACAGCTCTGGAGTATAATACAGGATGTAACTCCGGATCAGTACAGGATAAGTAATGTAATGTATGTACACAGTGACTGCACCAGCAGAATAGTGAGTACAGCTCTGGAGTATAATACAGGATGTAACTCCGGATCAGTACAGGATAGGTAATGTAATGTATGTACACAGTGACTGCACCAGCAGAATAGTGAGCGCAGCTCTGGAGTATAATACAGGATATAACTCAGGATCAGTACAGGATAAGTAATGTAATGTATGTACACAGTGACTGCACCAGCAGAATAGTGAGCGCAGCTCTGGAGTATAATACAGGATAAGTAATAACTGTAGACAATAATGCATACAATGCTATTATCGGCTAGCTGTGTTACGGTATATAAGGGACTAGATGAAGGCCCTATTGCTTTGAATATCCTGAGCCTCTTGTTTCACAAATGAAATTTTGCGAACTACACAGGCAGGTCAGTAGGGGGACTTCCCCTTTAAGTCTGCCATCCTTTGATGCTCTTACATTGCCCCTTTTTGTGTAGTGTTTATTATTAGCTGTGAGTTTTCTTAGTTATTAAATACAATAATCTCCTGCCCCCGATGATGGATATGAGGGGGTGTTCCTAGGTGGCCGCTGTCCTGTTCCGCAGTTGACATCTGCGCTGAGTCAGATTGTCTTTGCCGCGTGTTAATTAGCGGCTCGGTGTAGTGCGGCGTCTTAGTTAATAAATATGTCAGGATTTACGCGGCTGCGAATGTTTTCCCCCTTTTGTTCGAGTTGTGAATTTGCAATTAGATTCAGATTTACAGCTCGGTGACAGACAGCGCCGTATAAATAGAGGTTAAACACACAATTTACATATTAATTTCATGATTCATTTATCTAATGATTTATGTGGATATAGATCGTGTTTAATCCTCGCGCTGCACTTGTTTCCAAGCATGACGAACAGAATCGCCGCACGCAGCGCCAAAGTAATGATGTCTGAATAGAACCACAGGAGGCTGCGCCGGGAAAAAAGCCTCGCTCTGTAATGACTCATTGCACCTCCGTGTATGAGGAGCCTCCAAGAAGTCGGCTCCAAATTCTTTCTAGGAAAATCGACCCTTCAAGACATTACAGATTTAATGCCCAATTTATGAAACTACAACTCCCAGCATGCACTGACAGCTCTTAGAGATTGTGACTCGTCTTCTGACACGTCTGTTATAGTAAATTCTTCTATAGTAAATATTAATACTGTTATATCAATGCTTTGGGATATCCCTCTGTTATTCCTCCTGGAAATGTATTCCTATGTTGACAAGTGGTTGGTTCCATTCCTTTTATAAAGCGTGGCACTGACTGGACAGATTTCCAGGAAGAATACTGATTTGTCACGTGTTGCGACTGGCCAGATATCAGCTGTAGCTATAGGTCCCCAGAGAGATGACCTATTGGGACCCCAAGAGCTCCCTGTGATCACTGTTAGGGACCACCAGTCTATAGACCCACAGGCCTGTGTAGTGTAATGTGCCCCCCACGTCCGGTCATCTGCAGTGCAACCCCAGTTTGCTTGTGCAGAGTTCCCCTTCAGCCCCATTGTGTGCGGAGATTTTGGACCCCTTGTCCTGTGGAGTGTGACTCTAGTTCTCTGTGCTAAGCCCCCCCTCCTTTCTGTGCAGTGCCTCCCCCAGCCTTCCTGTAATGTACAATGCAGCCCTGGTCCTCTTGAGCTGTCCCCCCTGTCCTGTCATTTTACAGTGTAGCCCCTGGCCTCCCATTTCATGGTGAGCCCTCCTATTTTGCGCACTGTTGTTCTTCCACCCTCTGCTAAGTGAACCCCCCCCCCCCAAATCCCGTGCTAAGCTCCCAGACCCCTATGTTGATAAGCCCCACACTCTATCCTGTGCAGTGCTGCCTGCATACCCAGTCCTATACTGTTCAGCCCAGGTCCCCTTGTTCTGAATCCCCCGGACCTCATCCTGTGAAGTGTGGTCCAAGCCCCCATTCTATGTTGAACCCCCAGCCCCCATGCATACTCTCTAACCCCTGTTATGTGCAATGCAGTCCTGAGCCCCCTTCACCCCATCCTATGCAGTGTGATCCTAGGCATTTGTTCTGAGTTCCTGGCCCCCCCAGTCTCATAGTGTGTCCCTGGCCCTCTGTTCTGAGCTCTTGGCCCCCCAATCCTCTGTAGTGAATCCCTGGCTCTATTTGTTGGGCTCTACCTCTCTGTTATGACCTGTGGCCCTGCCCAGTCCTGTGTAGTGAGTCGTTTGCCCCCACATCCCCCTGCTGAGCCCCTGTCCCTCTATTCTGAGCTCCTGGCACTCAGTCCTGTATAGTCAGTCTCTAGCCCCCAGTCCTGTGAAGTGCGTACCTGGCTCTCTGTGTTGAGCCCTGTCCCTCTGTTATGAGTTGTAGCCCCCCAGTCCTCCGTAGTGAGTCCTTGGCCCCCCAGTCCTGTATAGTTAGCCCTTGTGTTGAGCCCCGTTCCTCTGTTCTGAGCTCTGGCCCTCCAGTCCTGTGAAGTGATTCCCTGGGCCCCCAGTCCTGTAAAGTTGGTCCTTGTGTTGAGTCCTGTCCTTCTGTTTTGAGCTCTGGACCCCCAGTCCTGTATAGAGAGTCCTTGGATCTCTGTGCTGAGCCCTGTCCCTCTGTTTTGAGCTCTGGACCCCCAGTCCTGTATAGAGAGTCCTTGGATTTCTGTGCTGAGCCCCGTCCCTCTGTTCTGAGCTCTGGCCCCCCAGTCCTGTGTAGTGAGTCCCTGGCCCCCCATGCTGAGCCCCCAGCGGTGGGAGCAGATGTCACAAAGTATTTAAATGACATTTTCGGCAAAATAAATATTGAAGCGTCTGTCACTTCACTGTGAGAATAATCGGTGGCGGCGCGCTCCCATCCATTGTGACTCTGCGCCTCTGACATTTGTTCTCGGAGAATTATTTGCAGTTTATCTTGTGACTTTGAGTTTTATATTTTTTTTTATCAGAGCAGTGATTGAACCACAGAACAAAAAAAAAAAAAAACGCACAAGATGGTAATTGAGTATTTTATCAAACGCTTCCCACAAAACGGACGCTGCGAGTCGTAAATGAAGATTAAAACCATTGTTGGCAGAGACGAGCAAATTGGAAAGATTTATTATGGGAGACATCGGCGTTTCCGAGCGCACAAAGAAGAAAGAGACAAAACGGCAGAAAACTAATAAAATCGTCTCCGCCACCGCCGGCCGCAGAAGAGTGAATAGCACTGCTTATATATTAGTGAGATGTGTGATAATAGAGCAGCTGGTGTGTGATATGTAGTGATAAGTGACGATTAGCACGCTAAACCTACCTGCTGACTGCGCCCGAGACCTGCGATAAACCGCAGGGCAAAAGGGTTAATACTGAAAGACTGAGTGTCAGGAGTTTATGGATGAAGATTGAAGCTATATAGAAACTGAGTGACTCCTGGGATGGAACCTGTAGCACATGCTGAGTTGCCTGCCTTATGAATAGAATGCCACAAGTGCAGTGAAGACTGACACACAGGCAGGTGTAATAATATCGCTGATAGGCAAGATGAGCATGGCCTCACAATCCCTACCTCCTGCTTGCCAATGACAAGTAGGCCTTGTTGATTCTACATTGACAATTTGATAGCCAGATCATAAGACTATGGAAATGTGAGCGAAAGCAACCAATAGTAATATTCATCCTGAGATCCCAGGTCCAGGATTACAATACCAAGAGTGCAGTGAAGACTGACACACGGCCTGGGCACTCAGAGAGAGGATGTAGCTGAAGAGTGCATGTCTTTATACCAGTGCAGATTTATATGCCATTCAGGAACCCTGTAAAGCTGGTTGACAAGATTTAGGGCCATCTAGTATATGTCCCTTGTGATAGACTAGGATAAGAGTTTGGCAGCTTTTATCTTGGGGCAATGTCTTTTTTAGAGCAACGGCGCCGGTTCCCACCTTTTTATGGGGTGTAACCTGCACAGTCCGAGAGTGAACGCGGTGAGTTTTCAGCATTGTCACTAGAAATGGCTGCCGGGCAGAGAATGTAATCCGTGACCATAGACTGTACATGAAATCGGTGAAGCGCAAGCTCCATGATCAAGATGGATGGCGGCACATTATACTCTGTGCCCCCGGGAAAGGAGACATCGAGAGAGTGCGGAGGAGAGGCGGACGTGAGGCAACTACTGCTCCGAATGTGAAGGATTCAGTCATTGCTAACCAGGAGTGTAGATGTCAGCGCTGAACCCTGTGGCCCCATCGATAGAAGCAGGGGCCCAGTGATGGGAGACATCTGGCGGAGCAGGAATGAGCGCTGGCGCTTCACGTTTGGGACATTGGATCCAGTGAATTTGTTTTTTATGCTGCAGAATCAACTTCTAGAGAATAGAGAGCCCAAATGCTTCTGGGAACCCACAGGGATCTAGACATGGTCAGGTGGAGGAGAACCTGGCAGTAGCTGAGCCCGGCCTCATATAACGCCATCATGAGCACCAATCTTCAAGTGCACAAGTGAAGAACCCCAGACTTACATTGTTGCCCATGTGAGATGCTTAACATGCATGCTCAGATGTCTGGGATTTGGGGAGGGGGCACTTACTTTTAGCCGTATTTAGCTTTGCCTCCAACAGATCCAGGCCGGAGCCGCACTAATAGCAGATACCTGCAGTGACTCCTCATCAGTTACAATGCGGAGACAAAGTATCAATGTTGCGCCCTTCAGGTGATACATTGTAACTTCTCCCTCTACAAGATGAGCAGTGACTCTCCACCGCCTCCTTAAAGGAAAGTTTTATTTAGTAATGTGCGGGGGAGGGGCGAGACTCTTCCAGTGTTTTATATTCCTCTCTTCTGGGATCCTTATTTTACTGCATCTTGCTCTAGAAGTTTCAAGGTCAGCAATCCTGGCGCACTCGTAATGGTCCCAACAGAAAGATAAATATATATTGACGAAGCCTCGAACTCCAGATCTTCTGGTTGGTGAAGGTCAACGGCTCCTCAGAGGTGTTCACAACCTTCACATGTCTATAGGTTAGCTCACTGATGAATTACTGCACAGGAGGGAAGACGAGTAGAGGGAGGAGAGACAACTGCGGCTGCATCCCCGGCAAACCATATCCATGTGCATGAGGCAAAAGAAGACGGAAACTGCAACACCCTGATTATTACCCCAGGAAGTAACACCCCTACTGACCCATCCAATGATACAGTCCACCAGCAGAATAGTGAGCGCAGCTCTGGAGTATAATACAAGATGTAACTCAGGATCAGTACAGGATAAGTAATGTAATGTATGTACACAGTGACTGTACCAGCAGAATAGTGAGTGCAGCTCTGGAGTATAATACAAGATATAACTCAGGATCAGTACAGGATAAGTAATGTAATGTATGTACACAGTGACTGCACCAGCAGAATAGTGAGTGCAGCTCTGGAGTATAATACAGGATGTAGCTCAGGATCAGTACAGGATAAGTAATGTAATGTACGTACACAGTGACTGTACCAGCAGAATAGTGAGCGCAGCTCTGGAGTATAATACAGGATAAGTAATGTAATGTATGTACACAGTGACTGTACCAGCAGACTAGTGAGTGCAGCTCTGGAGTATAATACAGGATGTAACTCAGGATCAGTACAGGATAAGTAATGTAATGTATGTACACAGTGACTGCACCAGCAGAATAGTGAGCGCAGCTCTGGAGTATAATAGAGGATGTAACTCAGGATCAGTACAGGATAAGTAATGTAATGTATGTACACAGTGACTGCACCAGCAGAATAGTGAGCGCAGCTCTGGAGTATAATACAGGAAGTATAGAGTAGGTCATGTATGTGCACATTGACTACAACGTTTGCCCCATGTGACTGATGCCTGTGATTTCATATGACACCACCTATAGTTCTGTAATGTCTGTGTGTGCTGCTGCCCTCAGTACATTTGCTATGGCCGTGCACCTCTGGTCAGTCTTGGGCCTATGACCACTCTTACTGCTCTGACCTCATTATTCTTCTTCATCTTCTCAGTTTTCTTTGATCTTCTTCCAACAAACAAAAATCAACCAAACTTTCTTTTGCCAAAATAAAGTTTACTTTGTTCACTCCATTAATAAGTCCCGCGATTCACAGGGGGGCAGACAGGAACATTTCACTTCTAATGACAAGAAGCTGTTACAATCTCCTTAATCAATCATTCTTGTCATAGGGACACAAAGACGGTAACGTAACAAAACACAAAATGCGTCGGGGGAGGAGGGGGGAGATTGTCTTCCAAGTTACACATTTGGATTGTTCTGTAATCTTGTATTATTTTCTCGATGTCTTGTCTTCGGCGCACAATGCCGGGAAATTATTGTCTCTTAAAATCAAAATAAAGAGACTTGCCCTGTGGTCAACCGTGGGCCCCGACGCCTGTCAATCACGCCAGAAGTTTCTGGAGACATTTAATTACGAGATAATGTAGTCATCACGATGCTCTTCTGTAAGTGACAGCTTATTTTGGATGGAGAGATCCGCGCTTCCTCCCCTGGGGTCAGAGATGTTTGGAGGTTAACTTCATAATGACAAGTCCTTTATAATCACATCCTGACATTGAGGAGACAAAAAAAAGAAAAAGCGCAATTATTCTAATAAATTAATAACAGTAATAAAGCGCCGCTCGTAATTGCATAATGCGCAGGTTGTCAGCCACGTTTTCTGTCACTCGCTGGAGAATTTTATTGTATCAGCACTTCTTACACAACATTAAATTGACTTAAAATCATACATGGATCAGAGAAGTTTACAGCGCCGGCGAAGGAGAAGAAAAAACGTAATTGATGTTCTGTGGCTAAAAATATATTTGGATGGAAGAGGAAAAAAAAGGATGCAAGTCCCCTGAAGAACCCGAGGCAAACCTGCAGATACTTTTCTACTTTGGCTAGATCACCTTCAATGGGTCCTAATCTCTGGGTTGTTGGATATTCTGGATTATTAGATGGGCAGCCAATGCTGTGACCTTATTCTGCAACATAGTTGTTACATTGTTGTTACATTGTTGCTATAGTTTGTGCTCCAGAGCTGATCTTCTCACTGTTACAGCAGCCACAATTAGTCGTATAGCACTGCCCCATCTCATCTTTCCTGGCCACCCACCTATACAAGTATATATAGACAAATGGTTTCCATTACTTTCCCATGGAGGTTCCATCTTTGGTCCAAATTCTATTTTGGTTATTTCCATTTTATATGTTCATAGTACTCAGAGCTCCAAACCCTCTACCTATATCTGTAGTACCAGGATAATATTCTATTCACCTACAGCCTCCACTAGGGGGAGCTCAGCAGCTTTAATGTATACAGTATATATATAGAACCTAATGATAACACTGTATGCTCGTGAGCACCCTTAGTGGGTAGTATCTTTTACAGAAGGTTATGGAGAGGGGAGGGGAAGGAGTTAGCAGGACGTGCAGAAGATGACAGAAAGAACACAGGCATACAGTAAAGTTGGGGTTAAACAGGAGCTTTCTCTCACAATCCTAGCACTTTATTCACATTCGCACAAGTCACAATTTCCCTCTCTAACTATTCTGCATGGTCCTGCAGCTGTTTCTGAGTTAGAGACCGTTATGGAGCAGATTCTCCTCTACTTACTGTGTGCAGTGATCATCAGCTAGTCTCTAGCCATCAGCTCAGGGAGAATCACAAACAGTTATAGCCTGCAGATGGGGGAAAACTGTGAATAAATGCCTTATATTGGCCATAAATTGTGTTACTTCTCATGTACATAATCTGAACTACTTATTTAGACAAGGTTTGCTTATGAGTTTAATTTTATTTATTCATTTTTTATTTTTCTGCTCAGATTTATTTTTTACTATTCCATTATCTGTACATGATTGAGGCAGCCATCTTAAATGAGATTCTCCTTTAGTGATACGCTTTACACCATAAGCATGGCTATAGGCAGCAATAAACTGGATATGCATGGGAGTTTTCTAGATATACGCTGTGCAGGGAGTGGGAGGAGTAGTGGACCCAATGATGGGTCAGTGGTGCTAGCTATAGAGGTGTTAACCTCTATTGTAACACTGCCTGTCATGTTAATGAGGTGGCTGTTGCAAAGAAAACCTTTACTGAACTAGAATGTCAGGTTATTATTAGGCTTAGTGGCCAGAGTGAATTTTTTTTTTTTTTAACATTTAGTGTCATGGAATTTTTTTTTTTTTTTTTAATTATACAGAAAATTCTTAAAAGCTTGGCTTAAAATATTGTTCCTTGGACTGTAGAAGGATTTGGAGCTCTGTCTCAGCTCTGACCCTTATAAATATTTCTGCACACAAGTGTAACATAGTCATAAACAGGGCATTAACATAAGGAAACTTTAACTGCCTGGAAGTGAGCGTCAGATTTTTCCATTTTGTGGCGATTTCTTGGAGTCTTTTCTATCTGTGTTGCATCTTTCAGGGCGCAGGGCTCCGCTGCTGGGGAGTCACATGCATCTACATGGATTTCTATGTATATCTCTCCGCTCATGTGCTGTGGGACAATAGAAATTCAGAATATGAAACCATTGAAAGCTCCTGAATATACAATTCAACCACAGGGGACTTGGTAATGACAAAGGGAGATAGACTCTGCCCAAAATAGATGTTATGGGGGATGGAGCGAGCGTCCGGCCCCAGCACTGAGACTAGAAATCATATATTTAATAATCTAAATCCATTTATTCACTGAGGAAACCATTCTGGGTCTATCAGGAGGAATTTGGATCCAGACACGTGCTGGAAAGAAGTATTCTGAATCTATATTCCTCTTGTTCTTAGGAATCAGGTGATGGCAGTGAATGTTCTGTAGAATCATAAAGGAAATGGCTCATCCATATTTTTTAAAGGGGTGGTCAGGTGGAAAATACAGATCAGAAAATAATCAGAAAGGTGTAGGATAAAATAAGTCATATTTACTTTGTTGATCCCACAACACTCCTGGGTCCCTGTCAGTATCTACTCCTGGTCCATCTCAAGAATCAGGAGAAGTGACCTGCCATAGCGGACAGTCATTGATAACTAGTAATATCAGGAAGCAGAGTATGACAAAAAAAGTTCAGCAAATTTCCAGTTATTCCAGAGCTGCACTCACTATTCTGCTGGTACAGTCACTGTGTACATACATTACATTACTTATCCTGTACAGATCCTGAGTTACATCCTGTATTATACTCCAGAGCTGCACTCACTATTCTGCTGGTACAGTCACTGTGTACATACATTACATTACTTATCCTGTACAGATCCTGAGTTACATCCTGTATTATACTCCAGAGCTGCGCTCACTATTCTGCTGGTACAGTCACTGTGTACATACATTACATTACTTTACTTATCCTGTACTGATCCTGAGTTATATCCTGTATTATACTCCAGAGCTGCACTCACTATTCTGCTGGTACAGTCACTGTGTATATACATTACATTACTTATCCTGTACTGATCCTGAGTTATATCCTGTATTATACTCCAGAGCTGCACTCACTATTCTGCTGGTGCAGTCACTGTGTACATACATTACATTACTTATCCTGTACAGATCCTGAGTTACATCCTGTATTATACTCCAGAGCTGTACTCACTATTCTGCTGGTACAGTCACTGTGTACATACATTACATTACTTATCCTGTACTGATCCTGAGTTACATCCTGTATTATACTCCAGAGCTGCACTCACTATTCTCCTGGTTCAGTCACTGTGTGCACACATTGCAGTTGTTATGTACTTGTAGTTCTCTCTACACTCGGGCAGATTGTGTATCATGTCTCGGTGTTGTAAGCTGAGATGATAACAGGCAGTTCTGTGCAATAGTCGCTTGCATCAAGCGATATTCTGTAATCCCCGCTGCACGCTGCGCTCTGTTTTGTCTGTGTTGTTTCTTCTATTATTAAGCAATGCTCATGAGTTAAAAGGAAATGTAGAAATCCATAGACAGACTGATGTGTGCACTGAAGTATTGGGAGACCCTGATGTATGTGGATATATAAGCACCTGTGTGTAGGTTCTGTATGGAGGATATTTTTGATATAATAATAATGTCGTCTCCACGCAGTTTTGGTACTCATCCATCTAATTCATCACATAAATCTTGTGCCTTGTGGGATTTCCTTGCAGTTTTCTTGGTTTTCTGGTCTGGACACAAGTGTTGGATTATCAGATTTCTGGAGTGATGGAAATATTTACATGCTCCGATCATGTCATGGAGGCGTTTATACGTGATATTGCCATTCCACAGTTTTGTATCACATGTGACATTATCGATGAGGTAGCGGCCAGAGTATAACAATATATATAATGATTTTTATTGATTCCCCGGGGCGGCGGTCTCTTGTCATGTGATGGATGTGACCGGTGACAGGAGCGCTCTCTCCTTCATCTTTACCTATCAGGATGTTTCTGCCTCCTCGGCATTTTCTTCATTAGTAATTCTGCTTTCACTTCTGATTAACTCTTTCATGACTCCAGCTCTTCTAAGACGATGGCTCCTGTGGGTTTATCTTAGGGCAGACTTGGCACAGTGTGTTTATACCCCACGCTAGTCTAGGGTTTACATGACCTGTCATGACTCTGGTGGTTGTGGCTACATTCAGCCTCCGTATCATCTGGCCGGGACTTACATACTATAGATTGTACTGAAGGTTTAGGACCAGGTGGAGATTTGCTAAGTTCATTGCTAATAGTTTTGGAGCCCCACATTTACATTGTATTTGAGACATGTTTTGCATCTTCCATGGCAAAGGGGCACTGTGATAAATAGTGTGCATCTTAATCCTGCCTGGTATAAGACTAGAAGATCTTCTACTACACCAGATTTATCACAGTGCCTGATGCTATTTTTTCTGTATGTTATGCCAGAATTCTGGTTCATTTTGACTGATACATTTCTGCTTTTTGTAAATATTAGATTTTATAAAGTAGGGCTGGACGATTAATGGAAAAATAACCTAAACCGAACATTTACCAGGGTACGTTATTTTGTTCATGCTGGTTATTTTGGTTCGGTTATTACAATATATTGCAGAGTTCTACCTGCAGTTTTTTTTTGGATTGAAGATGTCCTAATCAGGACTGGTATTATTATACAGTGGGGTCTCTTCAGACCTTCAAATATAATGATCTGAGGCCCAGGGGAGGTGTGAAATTTAAATCACACTGGTACTCACCTCTCCTGGGCTCCGGCGTGACCCCCTGCTTACGCTCGGTCTTCTGACTGACATCAGGGACCCTAGAGGCCTGTGACTTTTTTTTTGTTTGTCACCTCCCCTGGGATCTCCGAATATTATATTCTGAGGTCTGAAGTGACCGCATAGTGTAACAACCGTTCTGGTTCGGTCCTGTTTTGTCTGAAAAATGATGCCAGGTGAATCTTGCACCCTTCGGCGTGTACATTCTCATACTGTAAACCGGATGTGACCTAAGTAATCGCCATTAATCGTAATCTCGGTTCAATGCCCTATTAATTGTGAATTTAGGTAATTAATTTGTGATTTAGGTCATAATCGCCCAGTCCTAGTATAAGACCGCATGCATACTACAGCGAAAAATGGACATGTGGCCGAGATTTTTTATTTTTTTTTTAACATCCATCACACATCTGTTTTTAGAACAATGGTAGTCAATGGGCACATTCGCATGTCAGTTACATAGTAGCACGTCCTATTTCGGCTTGTTTTTCAGTCTGATGTACAAAGTTTGAGCCTATGGGTCCATTTTTATCGTCCGTCAAAATGGATTTGCGTTTCACAGACGTTAGAAATGACTTTGTGGGTTGGGACACAAAGACCAATGAAATGGACCAGTTTATTGGTGTGAGGCCTTAATAAATCTGCCTAGTCTTATCTGCATATGTTTAGATGTGGTTATGGTAACTAGAAAACCTCCATTCTTTACACTGCAGGCTACATTCAGAAATCTGGAGAAGAAGTGAAGTGGTTGCTCAAATGATAACGTTTTTCCTCTCTTTCCCTTGACTCCTATAGACATGATCAGCCATAGTACTTTGTTATTCTGTAATGTCTTTGATTTTCATTGGTCTGCACTTTCTCGTTGGCCTTGATCCAGTAGATGGCGCTGTGCCAGCTCTGTGTTTATGCTGCCTACTGTGAGTGTTAATATTGGGCACCACCCCCTGTGTCCATGTCCAACCAGGTGGGTTAGGATTGCATTTAGCAGAGGCAGAGTGAGTTACTGTGACAGGGACCATGCTAAGACTCAAGGCCAGCTCCATCTACATCACCAACATCATGCCAAGATGAACCTACTTTTGGTTCCTTGCCCAGGTGGATGTTGGCACGTTAAACACGGCTGGTTTACACAGCAGAGACATCGTGGCAATGTCTACAAATAGTCTCTTCTCTGATTGTGGGCATTGTGGGACAGGTGATTATCCGGGCACTGCCATGTTGAAGACTAGAACTATACCCTGGAGCGAGACCCTAGAGGATGACAATCTGTCTCCATAGACAGCTAGTAGCCCATTGAAGGCTTCCAGGCCTGGATTCACTATACTTTATTATGTGCTGTTGTATTACAATATATTGTTCGGGTTCCCGTGGTGGGGTAGTTGGGGTATAACGTCTAATAAATGTTTTGCCTCCCTCAAAAAATCTAGTAAAAAAGTGACATCAGACACTCAACAAAATGGCAAAAATAAACAGTACAACTGGCCGTTCAATAAAGATTCCTTCTATATAACTTATAGAAATTTGGTATCGCTGCGATCGTACCGCATAGCGAATCAGATTACGGTTTTTTACATCTGCTCAGTGGGTGCAAATAAATGGACAGATACAAAAAGAGCAATGTAATTTAAAAAAAAAAAAAAAAAAAAAAAAACGATTTTTTTTTTTTTGTTATATTTTTTATACATTGGTCTCTATGTAAATGAGCGGCCATCTGTTTGTGCGCGGTTTTTGTACCTATTAAACAGATCTGCTAGATGGATGTAAAAAGCGTGGTCTGAATGCAGCCGCACAGTCAGCGGTATAATAACCAAAACCCATAAGAAAATAGTGCAATATATTTATTTTATTTTCTTCTAATAACACCCCGTACAGAATTTTTCCAGCTTCCTGAAACATCTTACGGAATATGAAGTAAAAATTGTCCCGCAAAAAAGAGCCCCTTATACAGCTCCATGAACAAAGCAAAAAATGGAAGCTTTTAACCCCTTCATCTAGCGTCAACCTTGGAATGTTCCCAACACTGTTCCGGCATGAAAAAAGTAGTATAAAGAGTTAATAAATGGCGCCCTGGAAGACGCCGAATATCAATCCAACTCTCCCTTTTCTCATCATCAGACGTATCATTAAATATCTTGTACTTTTTGTATTTTGGAACCGAGTGCCAGAACCGGTTACGGAGTGACAGGCGGGAACTGCAGACGTCGGCAGAAAAGCAAAGCGCAGGCAGCAATGAGAAATGTAGCGTCCTCGGGCTGTTGTCGATATTTTACCCGTGCGTTTCCGCGGTCACGGCTTCTCACGGCGCGGCCGCCTCTCTCCGCCTAGGATCGTGGTGTCGGCAGATTATACTTTTTACTCATTCACCTCTAATTTCTGAACCGCAATTAGATCTAAACTTTTCGCCTGGCCCCGGCTCCGTGGCGAGCTTTTCAGGAGAGCAATTAGGAAGAGTCGGGTGAACAGGTTACAAATTTATCCATCTCTATTACTCTGACTGATTGAGCTATTACGCCGCGGCAAACTCATTCTTTATTACCCGGCTGCTTTTCTGCCGCACTTTGACCCGCGCAGGTTCTGCATTCAAGATGAGACTTATGGGGGGACGGCTCAGCAAATGTTAAGCAACTTCTGCCGTCAATGAAGTGGTTTGTGCAGGCGCTAATGGCATAGAAGGCTAGAACAATGTAGCAGTGAAGCAGCTTTATCGCATCTGTTACCGGAGTCTGCAGGGGTTAATTGAAGTTGGCTGCACAGTTCTGTAACCGCATCGTATTTCAGTAGCGCAAGTGACAACGTACAGCAGACATCGAAACTTATCGTGCCAGGTCCATATTGAATCACTTATGGAGATTGAGTTGTTAGGGCAATGGCGCTCATTCTCCATGATGTTGTGAATATAAAGAGGTATTAGTAAGTAAGTCAAAACATGGCAGTGAATAGGTATATACCTCACCTGTATATTGTATACATAGCAGAAGGAACTCCATTTTTTGGATACAGAATAACATATCTTCCATATAGTTACATGATAACATTTATGTGTGTTTGTCTCAAACATTAGGAGAGCTCACTACATACAGATTATACAGTCACCACTAGGAGGAGCTCACTACATACAGATTATACAGTCACCACCAGGAGGAGCTCACTACATACAGATTATACAGTCACCACTAGGGGGAGCTCACTACATACAGATTATACAGCCACCACTAGGGGGAGCTCACTATATACAGATTATACAGGCACCACCAGGGGGAGCTCACTATATACAGATTATACAGACACCACTAGGAGGAGCTCACTATATAGAGATTATACAGTCACCACTAGGAGGAGCTCATTACATACAGATTATACAGTCATGACTAGAGGGAGCTCACTACATACAGATTATACAGCCACCACTAGGAGGAGCTTACTACATACAGATTATACAGTTACCACTAGGGGGAACTCACTACATACAGATTATACAGCCACCACAAGGAAAAGGTCACTACATATAGATTATACAGCCATCACTAGAGGGACCTCACTATATACAGATTATACAGCCACCACTAGGAGGAGCTCACTGCATACAGATTATACAGTTACCACTAGGGGGGAGCTCACTGCATACAGATTATACAGTTACCACTAGGGGGAGCTCACTGCATACAGATTATACAGTTACCACTAGGGGGAGCTCACTGCATACAGATTATACAGTTACCACTAGGGGGAGCTCACTACATACAGATTATATAGCCACCACTAGGAAAAGGTCACTACATATAGATTATACAGCCATCACTAGAGGGACCTCACTATATACAGATTATACAGCCACCACTGGGAGGAGCTCACTGCATACAGATTATACAGTTACCACTAGGGGGAGCTCACTACATACAGATTATACAGCCACCCCTAGGGGCAGCTCACTACAATTTGTATATTCTCTAAAATAAAATATGCAGTAGGCTCCTGAATTCCCCCTAGACCTCTAATCATTTGCTTTACCGGATAAAACTGCTTCGTGCTCGAGCGCCAGCTATCCTGAGGGAAACTTCGGAGGGAACCAGTTACTAGATGGTTCAATTAGTCTTTCACCCCTATACCCAGGACGGACGACTGATTTGCACATCAGGACCGCTGCAGACCTCCACCATAGTTTCCTCTGGCTTCATCCTGCCCAGGCATAGTTCACCATCTTTTGGTTCCTCAATTCCCCCTAGTGATGACTGCAGGGGGCTAGAATATTTACCATGGATAGCAGTAAGAAGAAAAGTAGGGGATTTAGAGCTCTTAATAAATGGACATGTCTGTCATTTTTCTGTTCCTTTGTTATTCTGGTTAGAAATGTATTAGTAAAGTGACAACTGGGCGTTACCATTCTTCTTGCCAATAGGTTGTGTCCTTGTATAGTCTTATATTGCCAGCACTGATTGGACACTCCCTTATCTGGTAATGTTCAGATTATTATTCATACATTTTGACAAGTAGGAATGTAGAATTCTGTAACTTTGTATCATTTGACCTTTGTGTATCGGTTGCCGTCCCCTCAAGCGTTGTGCGCTGTGATTGGTTCTGTTTGTATATTGGGTCGGTTTTCATTTCGATCCTCCCGATGTCAATTTTGCTTTTTATTTGCTGTAATGATTTTATAAGAAGTCGTCCCCTGCACCTTCTCGTAAGGTTAATGGGGCAAACGTCAGACTTTGGCTGGTGAGACGTGCATGAGACCCGAGGCACGGCAGCGACAACGAAACACGTGAAGAATCGGATTCTGTGTAATTAGTGAAATCATTAGCACCGGCCTCACCATGTCCTTCAAGACTCTCTCAAAGTCTTCCAGCTAAATGCGACTTGTACGATGGATGACTGTATCTCGTTGAGCCAAGTAAGCTATTTTCTACCGCCTCCGTGGAGGTGACTTGACCATCGATGACCAGTGGAGGTCGAGGAGTGAAATCATTACTTAATAGCATGTAAACACAGGAGAAGTGAAGAGCGTCGATTATGTTCTTTTACCTTTTTCTCTCGTCTTCTCCTTTCCCATTTTCTTTCATTGAGAGAATTTCTGAACGTGATGATTCCATTGGGACGCGCGGCAGAGAAATTTGATTAAATGGATGCCTGGGGTCGTGACCTTGTCTCAACACGCTGCAGCGCTCAGCATTAATCCTGCAATGTTAAAAACGTCTGACCTTGCCGTGCGTGCGCCGCTCCGAGAAGGCTCGTGTACGGAGGGGAAAGCTCACTACAATGGGAATCCAGGGAGCGCCTATTGTCATAGCAGATTGGTCCAGGTAGGATGAACCGCAGGGGCGGGATCTTGTTGACCCTTATGAAGCAGTTTTAGATAATTTGTTGTTAGAGAGTTTCATTTCTGTACCACACTTTTGGAGGAGTAGTAGTCATTGGAATCCATGGAAAGGGTTAATAACTCAGTGCGTACAGATGAATGGTCATATCATATATAATCATTGAATCATTCTTCCAAGACTAGAAACAGGTGGAGTAAGAAGGAAGCAAATCCATGGTGTGGGGCAACCACAGATGATCCCAAAATCTAAGATCACAGGTTTGAAATAGAAAATGTAAGTTTCTCATACATGTGGAGCCAGATTGGTCACCTAGTGATGGGAGCTATGAGAGCTTCTTCCTAGAAGGGAGTTTTAACAAGTAAAAAGTTGTAGAAGTTTTGGAGTCAAGTTTTATAAGTAGGGTATTGGGGTTCGTCCGGGACAGGTAAAGACTATTAACATAGGGTAAGTTTTGTCATTGGGACATTACACAGACTCCCACTGGTAGTGATTTAGGAGTCCCAGGACCAATATAAACCCAAAGTGTGTGGACCTCATAATACTTGTTTTCTGAACTTAATCATTGATTACCAAACAGCTGATCAGCCAGGAGCCCCGATATCTGACACCTGCCAGTCTTTATGTGATGACCTATCCCAGTCCTAGACCTCCCCTTTAAACCTCTTTCTTACCCTGTTGACTGTCAGCGAGGGTTGCTACTCACATCTTCATCCATTTGTTTGGGTTTATCCCTGATAGTATGGAAACATTTGCTATGATCCTGACTTGTTCTATGGATTCCCAGGAGGTTTTTGAGGGCAACTTTGAAACGCTTCTATAAAATGGAGATGTCACTATTCTGCTGGTGACCTCGCTGCATCTGCTGCCAGATATAGGGATTCGCTCTGTATAACCATTGAGGTAGAGAAGTCTATACAGATAGCAAGTGCTTGGAAACGCGCTGTGCATACCTGCCCTGTGTGAATGGAGACATCCGGCTGTTGTACAGCTATCACAGCTGTAGTGAACGTAACAGAACTTACATAAACTTGTAATGAAAAAAACAGAACCCCCCCCCCAGATGTATCTGCAGCATCTCGCCTGTTATTTGCTGATGGGCTAGGGAGGTGGCGGCGGCAGCGCACAATATCCTTGGTCAAATATTCTTTTGATTACTGATGTTATCTCCGGACGAGTCTAATTGCTCCTTTGCTGCGGCTTGCATTCTGCGCCTTCGATTTGCTTGTCTTATTGTTATCATTTTACACTAGGCCATTAACTATCGCAGCGCCAGGAATCGTGAGTTTGTCTTTCTGAACATCAACATCAATATCTGGAAGTTGGTCACATGACTGGCGTGTGTGGTAAAAATCCGAGCCTTTGCGTCACTTTACTAGGTGTCACAATAGCTATGAGTGCAAATGTTGTTCGCCCGCCAACTCAATGGTGTATCTAGGAGGGGTCTTTTAAGCAATCCCCCTATAATGTATTTATAGTATACCCTAATATCCTGCTAAATGACCCCCTGACTGTGGTGCTAATAAGATGGACCTCAGAATAATTTGTATATACAGCGCCCTGAGTTTTGAGGGGCCTAAGACTTATGAGTGGGCAGGTTGCAAACATGCGGTGCCCAACACATTTGACCCTCTTACCCCTCTAACGTAAAGGGTCCTGTAAAGTTTACAGTGTAAACAATTCCTTATGATACATTTTCAATCTTGATACTTTTTAACATTTTTACAAGACACAGTTTACAGAAGTTTTACAAATGAAGTATAATGTTGCACTTCCTATGCAACGTTTTCTGGGTCGTCAGAGCGGTATCCGGGCACCCGTCCGCTTCTCGCAGCGATCCCACACCACCACATGCTGCACCCTTTCCCTCCTCCTGTCACATTTGTATCTTTTGTTATTGACCACATTGCTGACTGAACAATGGCCGCATCCTTGGACGCTGAATTCCATTCCCACAGCATTCTCCCCTTGGCTCATCCATGTGCTGTTCTTTGTGTGGGGCGTCCTGCCATTCTCATGGGCTCTATTACAGACTGACACACTGTGACACCTGCCTGCGTCGGAGACCTGGTGTCTGATGCTCTCAGCTATGTAGGCTTTGCAGGCTGTGAACATTTCTGGGGTTCCTTTTCCTAATTCTGACTTCTCTATGGATTGTGTAAGGATCTGATCTGGATGCTGTAATGACATTGTTACAGTTTACCTTATCTGGTTATAACAGCCGTATGATCTGAGCTCTGGAGGTGGTAACAAGCTGCTTGCAATCTGTCATTTTTTTTACACCAATGTGCAACTTTCTATTGCAGAATGTTACTTTGCCTCCCAGATTTTTGGGCTCCATTGCTCCCAGTAGCATTTTAGGTTTCCATTCCCAGACCCATCGGTGTCAGACAGGTGTAGCCGCTCACAGGCCATCCTGTCATCTTCTCACGTCCCCTTGTTGATCAGGTCGGCCCCCCTCTATAAAACCGCCCACGCCGGCCTAACGGCGACCAGTTGTTGTTCTGTTCTGTAATTAAAGGCACGTAATTCCTTTTAGCCGCTCGGCTCGCCGCTTGATTATCTGCCCCTTCTCCCGTCCTGACTGTCCAGACAATGAAAACTAAGATACAGTAGAACTCATTTTCCCATTATTGATTTCACGCACCAGCTGGCGGCTTTTTCTCTCGTGTTCGTTTATATAACCCTCTGGGCAACTTTTTTTTTTTCCCCTTTTTTTTTCTTTAAGTACTTTTCTTTGACCATCTGCTAAATGCGATTCTTTTAATAATTAAAGACTTATCGTCCCTTTCCAAATAAACAGAAGAAATGCTGGCGATGCAGCTGAGAAAGTGACATTTGTGTCTTCTGCCTCCGTAGACACAGCGCAGGGTTAACCCCTTCAGGAAGGGGGGGGGGGGCAGTGATTTAATTATTACATTAATTCTCTGATATTAAAACTTTTATTATCTTTATTATGTTTATATAGGATTAAGAAATAGTGACATTTTTTGTTCCCAATATATTATTTCCATTTGCTATGGAGCTGATAGATGATTTTTATTCTTCAGTAGCGAAATTGTTCTCCAGCTACTGGTTTTAACCCCTCGTACCATCAGCACCTGCAGCTGATAATGGAGCAGGATATGGGCCATGTGGTGTCTTATCTCATGTAGCCCTTCATTGTCTCTCTGAACAGACAGGATCACACATGATGGGATTAGATACAGCAACTCAGTAGACCGTATCACACATGATAGGATTAGATACACTGCTCCACAGACAGTATCACACATGATGGGATTAGATACACAGTTCAGTAGACAGTATCACATTTGGCATAATTAGATACGGCAGCTCAGTAGACAGGATCACACATGATAGGATTAGATACACAGCTCAGTAGACAGTATCACACAGGACAGGATTAGATACACAGCTAAGCAGACAGTATCACACATGATAGGATTAGATACACAGCTCAGCAGACAGTATCACACAGGATAGGATTAGATACACAGCTAAGCAGACAGTATCACACATGATAGGATTAGATACACAGCTCAGCAGACAGTATCACACATGATGGGATTAGATACAGCAGCTCAGCAGACAGTATCACACATGATGGGATTAGATACCCAGCTCAGTAGTCAGTATCACACATGATGGGATTAGATACAGCAGCTCAGTAGACAGTATCACACATGATGGGATTAGATACAACAGCTCAGAATCGCATGTGATGGGATGAGATACAGTGACTTTTCCTTTTAGATGATTGTTCCTTCTTTTTCTAGCTGTTTCTGTGTCACTTTTATAGTTCTCTGTTCATGAACCAGAAGGCTCAGGATGAACAGAGCTGTCATTTCCCCCTATCGAAGTGTTGCAGAGCAGAGACTTTATTATATGTGATGAATTTATGATGTGTTAAAGGGGTTTTCTGGCTTGGACAACAATTTGGATCCTGATGACCTATTCTTGCAATGGGACATCAGGCTGGAGAAGGACCTGGACCCTGCAGTACATGGCTGCTATACATTGGATAGTGCCTTCTACTTCCACCCATTTCCTGCATAGGATTCGGTGCTGGAGGTTGTCTGGAATGGCAGATCGGTGAGGACTTTGGGTTTGACCCTCTGGTCTCACACAGATGACCCATACTGAGGACAGATCAGTAGTTTAATAAATCCCTCCTTATAACCCTGCGATTCCCATGCTGGGCCTATGGCTGGGACCTGGAGTCAGTGCAACAGATCTCTTCTCAGCTGGTCTTGGTGCATTGTTCGCCCCGGTAATAAATAAACTGTTACACTTTGTATCGATATTGTGCACATTGTCATCTCCCTGACCGGGAAACAATGGGACAATGCTGCCGCGTCGCTACATTACAGGAATTATGGCCTCGCTCAATTAGTAATATGTCACTCCATGGGTAGAAATCGCTGATTTATCGACGGAGATTTCAGAGGTCAGAATCGTCACTTATCTTAGAAGAAATCAAGCCACAGCGTCACCAATGGCGGGCAAATGTGAGCGTTGTAAAGATGGACAATAAATGGCGGTTCTCATAGGTTGGCTTATTCATACAATGCAGTCATTACAGCATGTGAATAAGCCCTTAAAGGGATTCTACCGTTGAAATAAAAAAAAATTTCGGTCACACATAGGAATAGCTTTAAGAAAGGCTTCTCCTGCCTTTAGATGTCTTTTCCGCGCAACCATGCCGTAGAAATCCCGGTTTTCATTGATATGCAAATGAGTTCTCTCGCAGGGCTGGGGGCGGTCCCCAGCACTCAAACAGCACTGGGGGCGTACCCAGTGCTGCAAGAGAACTAATTTGCATACCAATGAAAACCGGGATTTCTACCGAACGGCGGTGCGGAGAAGACATCTAAAGGTAGGAGAAGAATAGCCTTTCTTAAGGCTATTCGTACGTGTGACCTACAAAAAATTTGATTTTAATGGAGAATCCCTTTAAGTGATAGTCACAATGTTTTGTGTAGGGATGGACACCTGACTGTAGTATTTAGGGGCCTCTAAGACGTCTCCAATCCAATCCTTACCCTGGAAGATAATGGTTTATTGTGCAAATAGTATTTATGGCAGCAAATTAAATGTTGAATCTTCTTCCCTGCCCGAGTCGGTGACGCATGTCACATGTGGACATGAACTATAAAAAAGTGTAAGACACAATCACGTCATTGATCTAGTCTTAATCCCAAGTCTGTAGAACTAGAAAGAATGCACTAAAATCTGCATGTGTGTATCCGGTCCAAATATCATCAACAAAGGACCCAACAGTCAGCAACTTGTTAGTAAATTGGCTTCAATAAAGCAGAATTTCCCATCCTTGCAGTCTCCACTAGGAGTAAATCCCAGAAGGCCAGTCCCTGGTCTAGCCGGCCCCTACTTTGCCGTCACCGCATTCACCGGGCACTTAACTTTGTGTAAAGTTTTCTCCTGCACTGGCAACTTTTAGTTTTTCTTCCTGAAGTTGTCGCTCTTCCCCGAGCTGCTGAGGAACCTGCGAGTGTTTGCTCAGCGAGATGAAAGCTATCCTGCCTGTTTGCTTTTGCGGATCGGAGATTTTTGCTGTTTGTTTGTTTAGAGCGTATTCCCATCTTTCATATTTCTATCCTTATAAACAAGATCTGCTTCCAGGCAGCTGCGAGCCGCGTCCCCGCTGAGCCCTCCGCCAGACCCAGCATAAATAAATGGATCTGATGGAGGGAAGATGATCTCCGCGTGAACTTCCAGAGTGCAGGGCCGCCATGTTGTCTACGAGGGAGTCATTATCACACTTTAGTGATGGTGCAGGGTTGGCCTTTATCATTTGTCGTGCCTGGAAGTGAATTTAAAGGGACGCTCTGTCACTGGGCGTCACCCCTTTCCTTAGGCTCTAATGACAGTGATATAAGTTGTTTCTTTGACTTCTTCAGGGTCTAGTCCTCATCGATGCCTGTCTTCCCACCTTACACCCCCGTCCGCCACCCCCGATATAAACCATTTTCCATCACTTCTGTTTCAGTCACCTTAATGGAGAAGTTGAGAACTCTTTTAACAATTGTGTCTATGGAAATCCTAATTTAGAGTGGAACACCTTTAAGATTCTTCTCTTCCTTTCTTCCCCCTAGAGGGCGCTCTACTAATGCTCACTGACTTGAAAGGAAAGTTAAAAGCTCACAAAAATAAAGTTTCTTTATTGTTACATAATGAAAAGATGTGAGCTAAACCGATACATTGTCTCCAGCTCAGGGGCCATTGGGGGTGAAGCATGACTCCATTACACTACATCAAACCCTACAACAATGGGGCAGAATTATTAAGACTGTTGTATCATACGCCAATCTTAATAAAGGACCCCACAGGCGCAGGGCCCAAGAGATTTGTGAAGAGGCTGCACCAGAATGGAGCTCTATGGCAGCGAGGGAGTGGAGAAGATTTCCATTATAAGTCACTCCAGAAAATAGTTGTTTTAATGAATTTGTTAGGCCCGGCTACACCGATAACATCTATTGTAACACTACAATAACATCCCTCTACACCACCATCTATAGAGGGTTTTATGAGTTCCCCAATATATCAACTTTTCTGCTAGTGTTCCTTTAAGGACCTCCTCCAGCCCTCCTCCTACATAAGGCAATAGTAATATGGGCGGAGTCTGAAAGAATAGCGTGAACTGCCACAAGTTGCTACAATGTAGAGACCGGACTGTAGCGTGTGCATTTACTCAATGACCTGTTCTTGCATTCTGGGGGGCTAGATTCGTTACATAGGTGCTGAGCTGAGAATCTGCTTTAGGGGAGCCACAAGTCTGAACTACACGTCCTACCTTCAGGTCCTGAATACTGTGATCTCCAGTGTCTGGTAGGGCCAGCACCTCTGCCAGGAGCTCAGATCAAATAATGGGCATTCAGTAAGACGTGGCGAAGACTGAGCAGAAGACCACAGAAGCATGATGTCATTACCCCGGGGAGCAGCCATTGTAGAATCATAATCGTGTGCCACACATAACAGATTAGGGGGGGACAAATACAGATAGAAAGTGAGAGCCAAATACATGGGATTGAGCGACTGCTGCAAGGGTTAAAAAAAACTAAAGCAGCCTGTGCACGCAGAATAGATGAAATATTCTGTGGATAAACCATCAGTGAGAACTCCACTGGGGACTGGAATATTCTTTTCAATGTTAAGTTATACCTGCAGTTCTATGTAACACCACAGATAACACAGTGATAACTCCCTGAGTACAGGTAATGTAGTAGATGTCACCTGCAGTCCTATGTAACAGCACAGATAACACAGTGATAACTCCCTGAGTACAGGTAATGTAGTAGATGTCACCTGCAGTCCTATGTAACACCACAGATAACACAGTGATAACTCTCTGAGTACAGATAATGTAGTAGATGTCACCTGCAGTCCTATGTAACACCACAGATAACACAGTGCTAACTCTCTGAGTACAGATAATGTAGTAGATGTCACCTGCAGTCCTATGTAACACTACAGATAACACAGTGCTAACTCTCTGAGTACAGGTAATGTAATAGATGATACCTGCAGTCCTATGTAACACTACAGATAACACAGTGCTAACTCTCTGAGTACAGATAATGTAGTAGATGTCACCTGCAGTCCTATGTAATACATATAACTTCTTTGTGGTACATGACAGACTCTGCTTCTCTACATCTGGATATAACAATGACCGTCATTCTCCTGCGGCCTCAATTATCAGACACAATGTCATTCTCCACATTTGTACTTGTGACCGAATTAGGATTTGTCACAAGACAAACATGGAGGCCATTACATTCGTAATCCGGTCGTCCACAATTCTCCGCCAGTAAAGAGATTAGGTCGGTGAGATGACAAGACTGTAATTAAATAACAATAAAGGCGACAATACCCGGAGATACTGCGGAGCGAGGTTACAGCGTCACGGCCACTAAAGGTAAACTAACCCCTGAAAACCAAAGAGATGGGAACTGTTTGCAGATTTCAATTATCTCTGATGTGTACAAAAATGGACAATGCACCGGGCAGAACGTGCTCGCCGGGTGGGAAGGTTTATCGTATCACAGTAATAGCAGATTGGACAGCACATCCATCCTCTGTGAGATAAAGATAACACCATCATAAATATCTGTCCTTATTGTTTGCTACATTTATTTCATCACTGATACATTGTGTCAGAATTGACTAAATTTCGTCTAATTGTAACAAACCTTCACCTGGGAGAAATATTTGATGTGTTCAGAAAGTGAAGTCTGTTAGAGTTGCAAAGCTTTATTATACAATGGTCACACTTATTTGATATCATATACATTGTATCCATGAAGGGTCAGGTGACAAGAGTTGTAACAATTCACCTATTATGCTCACACCATAACGTGTCATCTGCAACGGTCACATGACTTAAGTTTATGCCCCCTCCCCACCTCCATGGTAATACCATTCACTCATGGACTATTCAACAAAAGAAGTTTGCTTTACCCACTGACATAGAGTGTCACCTAATGAAGTATGACGCCCCCAGCTGTCATGTTACCACTACAATGACATCTCACATAATGCCACGGCCATAAATCTCTGGCCGTAGATTTTTTCTGTCTCAGCTGCAAGTCCATATATTATAGACTTTATTCCATGGACTGTATTTACCAAAGATATAACCCCCTATCAGTCAGGGAAAGCAAATATATTCTTCTTACTCTAGGGGGAGCTTGTTATGTTCCTACACATGACTAAAATTTTTACATGTATTAGATCCCAAAAGAAGAAAAGAAATCAACTGCTTTACAAAACATTCATAAAATAATTTACACTTTTTTTTTATCCCTATGCATAAAATAAAAATGTAGGTACTATAATACTGTCCCTATATACAAGAATATAACTACTATAATACTGCCCCTATGTACAAGAATATAACTACTATAATACTGCCCCTATGTACAAGAATATAACTACTATAATACTGCCCCTATGTACAAGAATATAACTACTATAACACTACTCCTATGTAGAAGAATATAACTACTATAATACTACTCCTACGTACAAGAATATAACTACTATAATACTACTCCTATGTACAAGAATATAACTACTATAATACCGCTCCTATGTACAAGAATATAACTACTATAATACTGTCCCTATATACAAGAATATAACTACTATAATACTGCTCCTATATACAAGAATATAACTACTATAATACTGCTCCTATGTACAAGAATATAACTACTATAATACTACTCCTACGTACAAGAATATAACTGCTATAATACTGCTCCTATATACAAGAATATAACTACTATAATACTGCTCCTATGTATAAGAATATAACTACTATTTTAGCGCTGTGTCCTTTTATGACCTAAACCAGCCAATGACGTGACCTCTAGTAACCCCTTTTTGGCACACAGAGCCCTCATATGCTACACAATATGATGCATCTTTGGAGCTTAGTGTACAGAGTGCAGGGACTCCTCCTATTAAAGGTGACCCTGCACTCATGGAGCTAATCACGTGACGGCAAGATAGCTATTAACTCCTTTCTCGACATACTGTCTTACTTGCATAAAATTGCTGATTGCAGGAGGCTCACAGAGCGGAAGTGAATACTGCGGACTCGCTACCCTTGCACAGTGGGTGATGCAGGTGCTGGTCTCTATAGCGGCCTTATGGATCATTTGCTAGGGACTGGGGGAGGTGTAGGAGAATCCGGTTCATTCAAAAATCAAATCCAATAGTTTTGTTGGAAATCAAAACGTTTTGAAAAATCTGGGTTGAATCTGCTTTGTTACGAGCCAGTTCACAGGTCTCTATGCGAGAATTTGACTCCCATACTACTTCCCTCTATGTTTTGGCCATTGCAGTCCTTCTCCTCCTGTTTCTTTAAATCCTTGTTTGGGGTGAGATTCCAGGTTTTCCCTTTCTCACAGTTTCCCTCCAGATGATCGGATGTGTCATTATTTTGAGTAGTTAATAAAGTTTTGCATTTATTTGACTAAAACATATTAATGCAGATGAAACAAATTTCCTTCATCTTGCGCTGTGCTCCTTATGGAGGGTTCATGTGACTCGGGTTCCAGGACCCCACAGCTCCTGGTGAGCCCAGCCCTCACCCGTAAGCACTTAATCCGTTCTCGATTGCAGCCCTTTTGACATCCATATCCCCCTTTCATCAGCTTTAATCCAGCTGTGTATTTGTACTGATGGAGACTATGAAGCGGTCGGCTCTGGAGTAAAACCACCTCTCCGAAGAAAAACATACAACGTTTAGCCGGCTTCTGGGATGGAGTCGAGGGCGAGGACACACAGAATGCTGAACCATCCTCTATCTCTGTGCAATCTCTCATAAGAAAGATATTCAGGGGGGACATTAGGTTATTTTTTATTGTATTTTTAGTGCAGGGGTTGGGATATCTAGGGCTGTAAGCATTGGATTCCATGGAGGATCTGGGGCTGTATAGCATTGGACACTAGGGAAGATAAGATCTGGTTACTAGACCATTAGACACTAGGGAGGATCTGGTTACTAGTCCACTGGACACTAGGGAGGATCTGGTTACTACTCCACTGGACACTAGGGAGGATCTGGTTACTAGACCACTGGACACTAGGAAGGATCTGGTTACTTGACCACTGGACACTAGGGAGGATCTGGTTACTAGTCCACTGGACACTAGGGAGGATCTGGTTACTACTCCACTGGACACTAGGGAGGATCTGGTTACTAGACCACTGGACACTAGGAAGGATCTGGTTACTAGACCACTGGACACTAGGGAGGATCTGGTTACTAGACCACTGGACACTAGGAAGGATCTGGTTACTAGACCACTGGACACTAGGGAGGATCTGGTTACTAGACCACTGGACACTAGGGAGGATCTGGTTACTAGACCACTGGACACTAGGGAGGATCTGGTTACTACTCCACTGGACACTAGGGAGGATCTGGTTACTAGACCACTGGACACTAGGGAGGATCTGGTTACTAGACCACTGGACACTAGGGAAGATCTGGTTACTAGACCACTGGACACTAGGGAGGATCTGGTTACTAGACCACTGGACACTAGGGAGGATCTAGTTACTAGACCACTGGACACTAGGGAGGATCTGGTTACTAGACCACTGGACACTAGGGAGGATCTGGTTACTAGACCACTGGACACTAGGGAGGATCTGGTTACTAGTCCACTGGACCTTGGGGAGGATCTGGTTACTAGACCATTGGACACTAGGGAGGATCTAGTTACTAGACCACTGGACCTTGGGGAGCATCTAGTTACTAGACCACTGGACACTAGGAAGGATCTGATTACTAGACCACTGGACCTTGGGGAGGATCTGGTTACAAGACCACTGGACACGAGGGAAGATCTGGTTACTAGATACTGGACACTAGGGAGGATCTGGTTACTAGTCCACTGGACACTAAGGAGGATCTAGTTACTAGACCATTGGACACTAGGGAGGATCTAGTTACTAGACCACTGGACATCAGGGAAGATGTGGTTACTAGACCAGTGGCTAGATAGGGATGGGCTAAATTATAAACAACTTATTATAAGGATGGGACTGGTTGGCAAAACCACTGGACACCAGGGATGGACTGAGAACTATCCAGTGATGTGCTCCAGTATACAGCTGTGTGCTGACTCCACTTATGTCTATGTGCACCTGTTTCTTTGTAACCTTGGTGCACTGTCAGTCAATAATTTACCTGATGAGAACTAAAATCTATTTTTTTTAATGTGACTATTATGAATAAGTATGTGCCCCCTTTGCCAATTTTATCATTCACATATCATGACCTGAGCTAAACCAACAGTGTAACCCTCAGACAAAGGAGAATCTACAGAAGTAATGATACATGGTGAGATTTATCCCATCAGACATCTCACTTTTAACCTCATTCATCTCATCTGCGTAATTCATGTTCCTGTTTTCCTCTAGTTCTGCCTGTACAATCATCTCCTGATGCCCCATCATCATGTCAGAGTAGCGGCAAATCCTGTCATATACGTTTAATATAGTGCCAAGTACTAGAATCATTACATGAAGTGTCCAAACCCAAAGCAGGGTTTCCATTTGTAAATCTAATGTACAGCTCAATATAGATCTAATAATGTCATAATCATCATGGGGCTATAAGTGGAGCAGCAGCATTTGTAGCAGTAAAGGTGATGCTGGAATTAATATTTATAGTGTTTTACATCCTGTATTATACTTCAGAGCTGCACTCACTATTCTGCTGGTACAGTCACTGTGTACATACATTACATTACTTATCCTGTACTGATCCTGAGTTACATCCTGTATTATAATCCAGAGCTGCGCTCACTATTTTGCTGGTACAGTCACTGTGTACATACATTACATTACTTATCCTGTACTGATCCTGAGTTACATCCTGTATTATACTCCAGAGCTGCGCTCACTATTCTGCTGGTACAGTCACTGTGTACATACATTACATTACTTATCCTGTACTGATCCTGAGTTACATCCTGTATTATACACCAGAGCTGCACTCACTATTCTGCTGGTACAGTCACTGTGTACATACATTACATTACTTATCCTGTACTGATCCTGAGTTACATCCTGTATTATACTCCAGAGCTGCACTCACTATTCCGCTGATACAGTCACTGTGTACATACATTACATTACTTATCCTGTACTGATCCTGAGTTACATCCTGTATTATACTCCAGAGCTGCGCTCACTATTCTGCTGGTACAGTCACTGTGTACATACATTACATTACTTATCCTGCACTGATCCTGAGTTACATCCTGTATTATACTCCAGAGCTGCACTCACTATTCTGCTGGTACAGTCACTGTGTACATACATTACATTACTTATCCTGTACTGATCCTGAGTTACATCCTGTATTATACCCCAGAGCTGTGCTCACTATTCTGCTGGTACAGTCACTGTGTACATACATTACATTACTTATCCTGTACTGATCCTGAGTTACATCCTGTATTATACTCCAGAGCTGCACTCACTATTCTGCTGGTACAGTCACTGTGTACATACATTACATTACTTATCCTGTACTGATCCTGAGTTATATCCTGTATTATACTCCAGAGCTGTGCTCACTATTCTGCTGGTGCAGCCACTGTGTACATACATTACATTACTTATCCTGTACTGATCCTGAGTTACATCCTGTATTATACACCAGAGCTGCACTCACTATTCTGCTGGTACAGTCACTGTGTACATACATTACATTACTTATCCTGTACTGATCCTGAGTTACATCCTGTATTATACTCCAGAGGTGCACTCACTATTCTGCTGGTGATATTACCATGTACATACATTATTTATCAGTCTTGCTGTAGTGATACCTTTTTAATGACTAAAATATAAGACATCTAGATTTCATCTTTCCAGACTAGTCAGGCCTCTTTGTCAGGTTTAGGAAGACATGTATAGAAACACATAGAACAGAAATTAAACAGAAGACAATGATGTTAGAAGACGACTCTTCCATTTGTCCCTTACTGCAGGGGGATATTTTAGTCGTCTATAGAATATTTTGCTCTTGGATTTGTAATATTTGAAGGAATCCTTATGTAATATTGCAGGGAGTGCAGATTGTATTTATAGAATTACCAGAAATTGTATCAAAACCGCAGGAAACTTTTCAGCTTTATTGACTCTTATGGCTCTGTATCTGCTGCAGTGTGTGAACAGTGTCTTATGTTTTTGGGGAAGTGGAAATTTTAGAAACAATTGGTGTTATTGTGTAAATCTTCTGAGGAAGTGACTTGTGGGAAATGTTCACACACCATGTTCATCTACGAATGGTTATAGATTTAGTTTTATTCCTGTTTTTCATTTCTCACAGTTTCAGATTGGGGGACTTGGCGGTAAAAGATCGTAACGTTACACTACAGCATCGCACCTAATAATGGGGCCAAAACCATCCCCATAGGGACTTCTGCCTTATTATTATTATTTATTTATATAGCATCATTAATTTCATGGTGCTTTACATTTGGGGGTTACATACAATACACAGAATATACAGGTAGATATAATGCGAACAATGACCGCCTGGCACAGCGGGGTAGAGGGCCCTGCCCGCGAGGGCTTACAATCTATGAGGGAAGGGGCTAGAGACAGAAGGAGAGGGGGAGACTGTACAGATGTCAGTGAGGTGATAGTGTTATTGGAGGTTGTAGGCCTTCCTGAATAGGTGAGTCTTCAGGGCCTTCTTGAATCCTGTGATTGTGGGGGTCAGTCTTATGTGTCGTGGTAAGGAGTTCCAGAGTATGGGGGATGCACGAGAGAAATCTTGGAGACGGTTGTGTGAGGAGCGGATGAGGGCAGAGCGGAGTAGGAGGTCATTGGAGGATCTGAGGTTACGTGTGGGCAGGTAGTGGGAGATGAGGTCAGAGATATATGGAGGGGACAGGTTGTGGATGGCTTTGTATGTTAGCGTTAGTAGCTTGAACTCAATTCGCTGGGCTATAGGTAGCCAGTGGAGGGACTGGCAGAGGGGAGCAGCCGATGAAGATCGGGGGGTGAGGTGGATTAAGCGAGCAGCGCAGTTTATGGTGGACTGGAGGGGGGGTGAGGGTGTTAGCTGGGAGTCCATGGAGAAGGGTGTTGCAGTAGTCTAAGCGGGAGATTATGAGGGCCTGGACGAGCATCTTGGTAGTTTCCTGGGTGAGGAAGGGGCGAATTCGGTGGATGTTCTTGAGCTGGAGGCGGCAGGAGGTGTTGAGGGCTTGAATATGTGGCTTGAAGGATAGGTCGGAGTCCAGGGTAACCCCAAGGCATCGGGCCTGTGGGACAGGGGTAATTGTGGTTCCATTAACTTTGATAGATGGGTCAGGTAGGGGGGCCATACAGGATGGGCTGAAGATGATAAACTCTGTTTTCTCCATGTTGAGTTTGAGAAAGCGGGAGGAGAGGAAGGGGGCTACGGCCGCTATACAATCTGGAACTCTGGCCAGCAGGGAGGTAATGTCTGGTCCAGAGATGTATATTTGGGTGTCATTGGCATAGCAATGGTACTGAAAGCCATGGGATTCTATGAGTTGGCCCAGGCCAAGGGTGTAGATGGAGAACAGGAGGGGTCCTAGGACGGAGCCCTGGGGGACACCTACAGAGTGAGGGCGAGGTGAGGAGGTGGTGTGCGAGTGGGAGACGCTGACTGTGCGGTCGGTGAGGTATGAGGAGATCCAGGAATGGTCCAGGTCTGAGATACCAAGGGATGAGAGAATTTCTAACAGGAGGGAGTGGTCAACTGTGTCAAAGGCAGAGGAGAGGTCACGGAGGAGGAGGAGGACAGAGTAATGGCGCTTGGCTTTGGCGGTTAGCAGGTCATTGGTGACTTTTGTTAGGGCAGTGTCAGTGGAGTGCCGGGGTCTGAAGCCTGACTGTAGTCTGTCAAATAGCAGGTTGGATGAGAGATAGGAAGAGAGTTCTGAGTGGACATGCTGCTCAAGAAGTTTTGAGGTGTACGGGAGCAGAGAGATGGGACGATAGTTGGCAGGAGAGGACGTAGTATATAGACGTAAGTATAGGAGTGACAGTGGCATGTTTGAAGGCTGAGGGGAAGGATCCATTGGTTAGGGATAGATTGAAAAGATGGGTTAGGGCTGGAGTAATGACTTCAGCGAGTTTGGGGATGAGGTGTGACTGGATCGGGTCGAGCACGCAGGAGGTGAGGTGGGATTTGGAGATTAGGGAGGAGAGTTTTTCGTCAGTTATGGAGGAGAAGCAGGTCAGGGATGAGGAACAGTAAGTAGTTTGGTAGAGGGCCTTGTATTCACTAACATTAGGTGCGACATTAGAGGTCAAAGGAATACACTATGTATATAACGTGCCAGTCGCATGACCGATGTAGACACTTTCTTTTCAGTATAACTTGGATATTCTGTTTCTGCAGTCAATGTCATGTATTTTGTTCTGCTTGCGGCCCCCTGCTGGTCTTGTTGGATCACTCCCTACACTCTCCATATGACACTCTCTATGTATTTACATGGCGTCTCCTCAGAATTACCTATATCCCCCGTCCACTTTGACCTTGTAATTCTGCTCTCGGTTGGGAATGTAATGCGGAGTGACGAAGATAATATTGTTTACACAGACATTAAGTGGAGTGACATTATAGTCAAGCAAGTGTCACATCACCCTAAGTGAAGGCGGCTTAATTACCATAATCCTGTGAATACTAAGATCCCGGGGCCTTGGCTGGCATAATAATGCGCCATTCTGCAGGAGACATGGAATCAGCCATTAAAGGGACCAGAGTTATCAGTACGGCCCCATATACAGGCTTCTTAATGGGAAGATCAGACCACGTACAGGATACAAGGATTAAGATTTTACTGACGGCTTCATAGAAATGTGCACAATGTGTCCTCCTGCCTAAAATAGCTTATTATATCCCCTATTCTATTCATATATTATAGCCCCCTCACTATCCTATGGCTCTGCCTGCAGTAATCCCCATAATAGTAGAACAATGTAATAAAACCGGGTATCCTTCATAAGGATGGAACATTGTATATCCTTACATAACTGTAACATTGTGTCCTACTTATCATCATAATGCAATGTATCCTAAATAATATTGTAATGATAGAACATGTGGCCTCCACCTAGATTAAAATGAAACCCCCATGAACGTGGGGAGGACATACAAACTCCTTACAGATCTTGTCTTTGGTCATATTTGAAGCCTGGACTCCAGCGCTGCAGTCTCCACTTGCGCCCCAAGTCCGGTGTGTGCATTTCACCGGGTTTCTGTCCTCATCCCTGGCGAAACTGGACAGGGGACGGAAATCGGGCGGTCAGCTTTAAAACACATTCACTTGAATGGGTTTGTAAAGGTGACCGCCGGTGTCCGCCTGCGGTATCTCTGTGGGGAAACCTCTTTTTTTCGGTGGGATTCAAAGTTGGACATGGGACGCAAGTGTGAACGAAGCATCAGTGTGTTCAAAGTCACTGGAGGAAATGTCCGGAGAGTCCGATATTTTCATCCATTTCAGTTTAAGAGAATGGACACCCGACGGATCCGATTCTAGTTAATGCGGGTCTTTTGGGCTCTATATAAGATAATCCTTTATTAGTCCCACTGTGGGGACATTTCAGTGTGTTACAGCAGCAAGATAATCTGGATACAGAATAAATCCAGTAATATGTGGGCAGTGTTGTAGCGGTCCGCCTGTCTGTTGTTCTGGTCCTCTGATGGATATGCCGATGCTAGTGTGATGCTAGAATTCTACAACTACCTGCAGTCTAATAAGACTGATAGTATCCCTGTGCTGATCTAGCATTATATATCTCTTTAATGACACAATATGCCCCTGTAATAATATAATCTATACCCCTGCTATGTGGTATTATTGCACTACCGCACGTCTTCTATCATTCATCCATACATTGTATGCCGTACACACCACTCTTGTTTGCTCATCTATTTTGCAGCAGCTGCTCGGCTCCTCTCCGGGGACTCTTCTCTGCAGGATAAACTGGTCGGAGTACTCAGGTCTGTGCCCTGTGGCTCCCCCTGGTGGGCTGGTTAATAGAAGGCGTTAAATATTTGCAGCTATAGACACACCCTGGTGTGTAAAGCGGCCAATAAACCAAATTACACACCAGCTAGTAGTACAGCAGAATATAATGGGGGTGAATGGACCTGTGCCCCTATGTGCAGTGTGTACTGCGCCCAAGGAAGCCGGATTAGTGTAGGATTTCTGCTAGGTTTGCCCTATGATGTGTCCAAAACTGGAAAGACTTCAGCTAAAACAGGGGATGGTGAGGGGTCAGGGCAATGGGTGCAAAGCTAATACAGTTCTTGGGATTTCCTCGTGTTCTGATTTTAATGACAAAATACCAACGACAATAAAAAAAAAAATATATATATATCTATATATCTATATGTATATATCTATATCTATATATCTATATGTATATATCTATATCTATATCTATATCTATATATATATATATATATATATACGTTCCCTGAAATATAAAAAATGTAAAATCTGTAAATAAAAAAAATAAAATAAAAACATCAATGTAAATGCGTGAACTGTGGCCTGGGATGAAGAGGTTAATCTGGTGTGACCGATCGTCCCGAAGTCTGAATCTCCCTGATAAAAGTAACCAGGGGCGCGGGGCGATGCGGTTTCCATGGCGTCGTCTCATAAATCACCCATCGTTACGAGCCGTTATTATGACTTTGATAGCCTCACGCCGCGCGGCCTCCATTTGCATTTGGGGCCCTTTTTTTTTTTTTTTTTGTTGTTGTCGTCTTCTCTGTTTTAAAACAAGGACATGAAAAGGTTTTAAGAAGAAAAAAAAAAAGGAGAAAAAAAAAAATTTGTGTTTTTGTTTCGCATCCTATCACTTATTCAGCCGTTCGCCCTGACAGCGCGCCGGTGACATTTGGAGGTGGCGGCGTTTCTGCATTATTGAGCAGTTCTCCCTGCGCCGCTCACAGATGTGTTTCTAAACATGGATGTAGCGCGACCCAGCGAAACACGCCAGAGGAAGAGATACGAGGGAGGACGCCGGTTACCATGGCGACTTAAACTGATCAATTTCCTGTCACCGTTATAAAAGAGTCACTCTCCTGTGGCCGCAGATACTAATTACAAATGCAGGCCTCTCGCTAACATGTTCAGTTTACAGATTAAAGCCGTTCATGCTTAATTTATCACTTAAAACGTCCTCCCACATTCGTAGCGCCGGACGGAATGAATAATAACCGCGCTTGTTTAGAGAATCTTCAACTTAACTAATTAGTTTTGCCGTCGCTGCCTTTACGAGGTCATGGTGTAACACTAGTACGACCACCAGCACTCGCAGTGGCGACCAATCACTGGTCCTTTATTTCAACGATTCGCACGTGAAAGCGAGCACATGACTGAGCAGCACCAAAATGCTAATCCTAAAGGGGTTTACTAATAATGGTGCAAGTTGAATAGAATTCTAGCGCAGTAAAGACTGACACACTGGCAGAGAGGAACGTGCGGCAATGCAGATTAAATCTGTCCATCCAGGTTTGGGGAAAGCAGGGTGACCTAGTGGGGCCACATGGCTTGTACTCCCAATAAAAGAAATGAAGATCAGTTTGTTAAAAGGGAAGGTTTGTCTAGACGCTTACAATGTGGAAATTCCAGCTCTGCGGCCATATGACGCAAATCTGATTTTGTAAGGATTTCCGCAGATTGTGATGTTTTTGTTTGACACAATCTGTAATGTAAGGCCTGGTTCACATCTGCGTTCGGTATTCTGTCCTCTTGGAGACAGAATACCCGAATGCATTGACAAGTGGTGAACCCTGAAAGCACACGGACCCCATAGACTATAATGGGGTCCGTGTGTTTTCCGTGCAGTGTCCGCAAGAGTCATGCGGACAGGAAATGAGTTTATGACGTACTTTTCTCTCCGCATGTTATGTGCGGACACCACGCAGAAAACACACGGACCCCATCATAGTCTATGGGATCTACGGATTTCCTTAGGTAATTGCTTTTTAATGCGTATAGGTTTTCGTTCACGGAATCCACTTGGAAACCCGAACACAGATGTGAATCGGACCTAAGGCTCTCGATGTGTTCCCATTCACTGACTACAAGCAGAGATCTTGAGACTTGTCAAAAATAAAAATGCAAAGTGTATTAGAAAGTTGCAAAACTCTTGTTTATATAACACTCGAGATCAGAGACTTAGCTTGAATCTCCTGGGCCCCAATGCAAAATATATAATGGGGCCCCCGCTTGCTATGTGCGTCCTATAGTGTGGAGTGATGCAATGCAGACCAGTATTTGTTGCCACCTCTACACTCCTATATCTATGCCCCGCTGAGGATTCTTGCAGGATGCAGAGTTGTATATAGCTGTATATTACACCTATGGAGTGACTCCCCCTCTCCTGACAGCTTCACCCTGTTGTCAGTCTGACAGGAGGAGTTGTCTTGTGTTAATCCATTCAGGAGCAGTCAGTGAATCCCCCCGAGAGCCCAAGTGAGCAGCCAGCGCTTCCAACTGCTTCCTACACCAGCAGCTGCATCCCGAGGGCCCAGGGGGCTGCGGACCCCAACTAACAGCCTGTGCTCGCAGGTGCTGCTTGTCTCTGGCACCGCATCGCTGACTTTCTAGCAGGAATTTTACATGATATCAGTTTCGGGGTTGAAGCTTCAGCGCCTTTAAATCGAAGTTAAATGTGGTCGGGGACGAAAGTGAACATCAGGGGTTACGTGAAGCTTGGAAAGTATCGGAGAGTGGAGAGGGCGACACAACGTATCTGATATACAGCTGGAGAGTGAACAGCACAGAGCCAGAGGAGTCGCTGAAAAATTCATGGGCCCCAACTTTAAAATGGGGCCCCCAATTCCCATGTTCTGTCTATAATATTGCTAGAATTCTATAACATCTATACAATATCCATGTGATACATAGAATACTTAGCCCATCTTATGTTATAGACAGACCTTTGGGCTCCTGAGACTCCGGGGCCCGGGAATGATTACTTCTTCAGCACCCCTCATAGCTGCACCTCTGCCTGGAATATTCTGTGGGAAGAATATGCAAATCTGACTTCCATGATGTAATTAGGAAGCCAGTGCCTCAGTCATGCACACCAATAGAGGGCGCTCACTGAGAATGTGCAAGTCTATCTTCCATGATGTAATTAGGAAGACAGAGTCTCAGTCAAACACACCCATAGAGGGCGCTCCCTTTAACATCATGCCGACCTTCTCAGAGGCCTTTGTTTGCAATAATGTTGGGATTATACCAGGTACAGTCTCATCATCATTGCAAACAAAGGCCTCTGAGAGGGTCGGCATGATGTTAAAGGGAGCGCCCTCTATTGGTTTGCTTGATTGAGACTCTGTCTTCCTAATTACATCATGGAAAATAGACTTGCACATTCTCAGTGAGCGCCCTCTATTGGTGTGCATGACTGAGGCAGTGACTTCCTAATTACATCATGGAAGTCAGATTTGCATATTCTTCCCATGTTCCTTTGCACAGTGGAGCGCTCATGGCTTAATCAAACTCCGCACACCTATATGGTGGTCTCTCCCTATGGAGTGACGATATCCCCCCAACCCTGGAATATTCTGTGTCACTTACACAGAGCACCAGCAATGTCCAGTACATTTACATCCTCCTTGTCTGTATACCTGTCAGTCTACACTGTGGATTTACGAATTGGATTAATGAACCATGAGGCTCAGGATGAACAGCAATATAGGCCCTTCAATGAGATGCCTGAAGCTTTATATTCTTTAAATTCTTGGATTGGACTTCATCTATCCACATGTATTATTCCAGTGTATGCCACCTTAGGGACACCCATCCACTAGAAGGGGGTCCTGAGCCCACTGTGTGTTTCAGTAGTGCACATGTGTTACCAAGTGCTCCATTCACCTCTGTGAGACTGCTGGAGCATTGTAACCCGCTGTCTCCCATAAAAGTGAATCTAGCAGTGGCCACATATGTGCGTTACTGCACTGTTCACACAAGGAATTAATGCACCCTTATACTCATGTTCAGTGGGGATATGTATCTCCTATCTGTATATCCTACCATCAAACCCCATGAATAGGGTTGAGCTGATCTTGAGATTTCAAGATCGATTTTAAAATCCGATTTCCGATCATTTTCCAGCCAATCCCGATCGTGAAATTTGCTAGATCGCCGATCAGAGTCCGATCTTTTCTGATCCTTAACCCTAGTCAATGCTTCTCTATGGGAAAAGTCACATTTAGGGTTGAGCCGATCTTGAGATAACCTCCAATCTCGATCCCACTGGAAAAGATCGGGTCGGAATTCCGATCGCCATCGTGAAATTTACTCGATCGCCGATCGGAATCCGATCTTTTCCGATCCCGATCGCTCAACCCTACCCATGAACTATTCAGCCAGCGGACATTTTGAATTTTGCTGCAGTTTCAGGAAAATTGTAGTAAAAATCACAAGATGTGGACACGCTCTTCTTTACTGGATGAGCAACTGATGAGAACAAAGAACCGCAGAAATATCCAGATTATAGAACATGGCAGAATGCAGCCAACCCTCCCCAGTTTATAGGACCAGTAAATGTTCCCTTCTCAGTTATCTTATCTGCATTAATTGTTTCAACATCCAGAAAGTCTTCATCATTTTATTTGTAAATGACCAAAATGTCCAAGAATTCCTGGAATGGAAAAATAAATGGCAAAATAACCCAATGTTTGATAGTTTGGGGGATTCTGCAACCTGGAAACAGATGTTTAATGCTGGAATTATCCACAGAATGATCGACCAATCTGTCTGATAACTCTCATCTCCTGCTGTAATACTGCCATCTTATTACTTGGCTGTTTCTTCCAGAACCTATATGTTACTTATAGCTGAGTATATATCAGCTACAATCACTACTGCACTCACTATTCTGCTGGTACAGTCACTGTGTACATACATTACATTACTTATCCTGTACTGATCCTGAGTTACATCCTGTATTATACTCCAGAGCTGCGCTCACTATTCTGCTGGTGCAGTCACTGTGTACATACATTACATTACTTATCCTGTATTATACTCCAGAGCTGCACTCACTATTCTGCTGGTACAGTCACTGTGTACGTACATGACATTACTTATCCTGTACTGATCCTGAGTTATATCCTGTATTATACTCCAGAGCTGCGCTCACTATTCTGCTGGTGCAGTCACTGTGTACATACATTACATTACTTATCCTGTACTGTTCCTGAGTTACATCCTGTATTATACTCCAGAGCTGCACTCACTATTCTGCTGGTACAGTCACTGTGTACATACATTACATTACTTATCCTGTCCTGATCCTGAGTTACATCCTGTATTATACTCCAGAGCTGCACTCACTATTCTGCTGGTACAGTCACTGTGTACATACATTACATTACTTATCCTGTACTGATCCTGAGTTACATCCTGTATTATACTCCAGAGCTGCGCTCACTATTCTGGTACAGTCACTGTGTACATACATTACATTACTTATCCTGTACTGATCCTGAGTTACATCCTGTATTATACTCCAGAGCTGCACTCACTATTCTACTGGTACAGTCACTGTGTACATACATTACATTACTTATCCTGTACTGATCCTGAGTTACATCCTGTATTATACTCCAGAGCTGCACTCACTATTCTGCTGGTACAGTCACTGTGTACATACATTACATTACTTATCCTGTATTATACTCCAGAGCTGCACTCACTATTCTGCTGGTGCAGTCACTGTGTACATACATTACATTACTTATCCTGTATTATACTCCAGAGCTGCACTCACTATTCTGCTGGTACAGTCACTGTGCACGTACATGACATTACTTATCCTGTACTGATCCTGAGTTATATCCTGTATTATACTCCAGAGCTGCGCTCACTATTCTGCTGGTGCAGTCACTGTGTACATACATTACATTACTTATCCTGTACTGTTCCTGAGTTACATCCTGTATTATACTCCAGAGCTGCACTCACTATTCTGCTGGTACAGTCACTGTGTACATACATTACATTACTTATCCTGTACTGATCCTGAGTTACATCCTGTATTATACTCCAGAGCTGCACTCACTATTCTGCTGGTGCAGTCACTGTGTACATACATTACATTACTTATCCTGTACTGATCCTGAGTTACATCCTGTATTATATACGCCAGAGCTGTGCTCAATAGCCTTGCAGTATATCAGAAATCTTCGTTGGAGTTGCTGTAGGTCAGGAAGGATTCTGAGATCTAATAAATAAACACAGAGTTTAGATTTTAGTTTTAGATTTTCTTTATTTAGAATGTTTCCAGTTTATAGACTGGCTCTTAATAATCGGACGGATCAACTACAAGGAGAATCTCAGGAATCGCGCTAGACATGATGAGAATCCTCCGCCCTTATGTAAGTCTTTGGTATATCTCGGAAGACATGTAAAATCCTAGTGAACATGTAGGCAGCGCCATTTACGGATGGCGGCGGCGGCGACATGTGGGACCTGTCAGGTGGAGCAGACATTGTTGTATGCAGAGGAGGATTGTTAATGTGTCTTTTGTTTTTCTCTCCTGTTTTTGCATTTGTTCTGGTGGAAACATCTGTAATGACTTGTATTATTCAGAGACATAAGTGACGTCTCCTACTCATCTCTTCATTATGACAAGCTCATTGGGGCAGATTTATGAAGACTGGTCAGTCCTCATAGCCCCGGATCTGGCAGAGGGTGCGCGTTATTTATGACCTAATACTTCTCATAGCTCTGGGTTTGTTACAATGGATCCAGTGTAGACCATCCACTAGACTTGTAGTGATTGTAGAAGTACGGTTGTCTGTATGGTGAGGTCCTCATAGGGTTAAATGCACCTTAATCACATGATTTTGTGCCTTTAAGATGTGATCAAAATAGACTTTTGCAGTGAGAAATCCTTGAGCAGACTCTTCTGGAGAGTTATCGGAGGAGGGATGAGCCTTCTTTTTACAGTCCTGGGATGTAAGTGACTCGGTGCCTGTAGAGCTGCGGTGAAGGCTCCACTTTGGCTTTTATCAATGTTGCCATTCTGGGTTTTATCAGACGAAGTGAGATCATGAGAGGAAATCATCTCTGACTTCTGCTGGGATGAAATCTCTAAATGTTAAGGGAGGAGGATTGAGAAGATCTTGGGGTATATAGTGTGGCCTCCTGTCCTCAAATCGTAACACTTCTTTTATCTAATCTGCTGAAATGCTCTGTGCTGCTTGAGGTCCTGCTGTTCCACTTTTTAATCAACATACTCCTCTCCTGAAATACTCTGCAATGCTGTGCACTTTGTTCCTACCCCTATGTAACTTGCAGTCTTTACCACCCTTGGGGTCTGCACACTCCTCCTGAAACATTCTGTGTTGGCTTTCCTCTCCTGAAACACTTTGTGCTGCAGGGGACTGTGATCCACCCACAATGTAACTTCTATACTGTGACCTTGCACATGCTCAGCACTCTCCTGTCCTGAAATACTCTGTGCTGTCCCTCTTTTTTCCCATTGTGGCTTCCCACATGATGATTAGTTTAGAAGTTCACCTTCCTGAGCTGTGTAGTCCACAAAGGATCTCCTGGACTGTTAGGCTCCGTTCCCACGGAGTAACGCGCCGCTCAATCTGACACGTAAACACGTGTCAGAGTGAGCGTTTCAAAACAGAATCCCATCAACTTAAATGAGTTCTGTCTTACGCGCGCTACACATTGAAATCAATGGGAGGCTTTTTAACCCATTGATTTCATTGTGTTATGCGCATTAAACGGAACCCATGGAAGTCAATGGGATTCTGTTTTGAAGCGCTCTCTTTGACTCGTGTTTACGTGTCAGATTGAGTGCCACGTTACTCCGTGGGAACGGAGCCTTACATTGTAACGGAGCCCTCAGCTGTGAGATGCATTTACTTGCCAAGGACTTTTAGGCCTGGTTCACATCTGCGTTCGGGATCCCGTATGGAGAGTCCATTTGGAGACCCCCAAACAGAAACCTATACGCACAGAAATGCGGTTATTTGGGATTTTCCTGAGCAGAAACCACATGGACCCCATTATAGTCTATGGGGTCTGCGTGTTTTCCCAGGTGTATATAGATTTCCGTTCAGGGGTCCCCAATGGAATGCCGAAAGCAGATATGACCCGGGCCTTAGACTGTAGATGTCTGCTGGAGGGTTTCCATTCACTGATGGGAAGCAGAGACCTTATAACTGATGAGTAATATCAGGACGCTACAAAGTTGGTTACATTTATTCTACTTTTATGGCGGAGAACCCCTTTGGTCCATTTGTAGCCCTCTCCGCTCCCCGAGGTATAGGTCACCCTTTCTTCACTAGATCTTCCGATGGTTCAGGGCTTTGTGTTTTCTCAGGATGACATCACGGGGTTTATTATTAAGTGATGCTCCGTCCATGGGAAAGTGAAGCTCCGGCATTTCCTGCTCTTGATTGTCATTAATGCTTTAATGTTGCAGATTGGGGAAAATCCTGGAGATATTTCTGTGTCCGGAGTCAGAGAGGCAAAATATTATCTGGAGATTTACTGAAGATTCACTGCAAAACATCATTTACTAAGAGGGAGGGGAGAGGAGCGCTGCTCTGAGGGGCTTAATGTGAGGGGTGGGCACTGCTCAAAAGACCCATCAGAATACTCTTTGCATGCCCAGAGGAGGGGGATTAACAATGGGGTAAATTAGTATTGGCACTGCCTTCTACAGCTGAGGTTTTGTCACCGTAGCATCCAACGTAATCTGTCTCTATGGATAAACTAGACTGGATACATTGTATAGATTACACCCCATAGTCCAAACTGATTGCCCTGTAAACCTAAACACTCAAGGAGTGGGAACAGGACTGTTCAAAATAGGGCTAAACTGCATACAGGGGTGTAATCTAAAATTAGGGGTCCCCACCTACTATGTGCAATTCATAATATTGGGTAGTGGGTGCAACATCTTCACCCTCTAAGACTGGATGCAAGTGAAACAAACTCTCAGCCTTGAGAAGTCTAAAATCTGGACGGAATGTATTGAAGGAATAATCCTATTTTATGACAGCAAGCAGAGATCTTGCAATGCAAATGGAGGGAGGGGGATTCATTAACCCCTTTGACATAAAATTGTTCCGATAGTTGATTCGCGATTATGTAACACCACTTAGGACTGATATATTCATCAACATTTCACAAAAGTGGCAAAAAAGTTGGCAAAATCCACAGCAGCCCTTGGGTTTCTGTAAGAGCGCCCTCCACTGGTGCAGGGAACATTAAGACTGGGGTTAACTACATTGGACTTAATGGATTCCCCCCCCCCCCCCCATAAGAGAGTAGCAGCCTTTCCAGGTGTGGCCACGCTCCATGTCCGTCTATTCCATGCCCACCGGGCCTCCATCTTGTGCCCGCCGCCCTCAGCCCGCTCTCCACCTGACGCTGTTCTGTATGTTTTCCCTCCAGAAAGATCCGCTGCGTCTCCAGGAGCCGGACTAGATCTTCTTCACTTTTATCAAATTCTCAATAAATCTTTCATGACAGTTTATTTAACAAAGTGTCATTGAGCCGCGGCGTCTGATGGATGTGACCCGTGTACCGTCAACACCGAGTGTTTGTAAATGTCACTCCAATGTGAGCGCCGGGCGAATGGGGAGGGGCCGCCGCTGCACCGCGCAAAAAAACAAACAGCAAAATGTTTATCTTTATTTTCCGATCCCCGAGATGCAATTTCTCTTTTATAAATTAAAGATGAGATTTTGCTCGGAGATCCAGTTGGTGGTGATGAGAAAGTTCAACGCGGCTACATTGTTACAACGATCATCGCCAGGAAGATTCCCAGAGGAGCGGTTAATAAAATGTAGCAGACGACACAGGAACCAATGTGATAGGGGATGTATGCCGCAGGCTACAACACAGATCTGTAACCAGGGAAGTATCTGGAAGTATATTCTATTATTACTGACAACCGCCTGTATATATCATGTCTGAGAGGTTGTCACAGCCCCGCCCCCTGTCACTGACATCACTGATAGAATATAATGACATGAGATCCGCACATCTTTTACTACAGTACAGCTATCCATCTATTACTACTGACAACCTCCTGTATAGATCATGTCTGAGCGGTTGTCACGTGTTTCTTATGAGTAGGTCTTTGAGGTTTGTGTCAGATTTGTAGTTACTTGGGAGAGGAAGGAAGACTTCGCTGTCTCTTTAAATAATCCTCTGCCGGACCACCTAGTATCTGACTCCGCTGCAATAAGCCCCTTAATGCCTCCTCCTATAATACATATCAATAATAAACACCAGGAGAAGTCGGTTATTTAAGGCTGAGCTCGCAGTCGCCCCATGAACTTCCCGCCGTTCACAGTTGCCAAACGCAATATTAAGCAGCACCATCAGCAGAGGAGATTAGTCCTATAGTGTTGTTTCACCAGCGTGGAGGATCTCGCTGGCTCGCCGCCAACTCAAACTCAGGAGCCGGAGTGTGGTCGGATATTTCATGCAATCCTGAAAATGAAGACTTGAAATGTAAATGGACGCGGCGCAAACAAAATGGAAGGGCAGCATCCCGATAACGCAGCCAAGCTCGGAACGTGCGGCGATCGCTGCGACCTCAGGGACTTCATTGATGTAGAGGAGACGATCCTTCAAGATGTGCAACATGTGAGTGAGAATGTAAATGTCCTCTGATGTGGAGCCTGTCAATGGCGGAGGGGATATGAAGATTGACATGAGGAACGCCAGTCTTCATAAAGCTGGGGCTTTGTATTTCTGCGCCAATTTTTTTTCAAGATCTCTGTTTACAGACAAATCCATTTACAGGGATTGTCCAGGACCTGAAGGTAATTAATACCGATGACCTATACACAGGGGGGGCTACAGTCCCAAACACCACCACTGCAGTGTAGACTGGGAGCTGTATACAGTGTGCAGAGCCCTTTAGTGGTGGCGCCTGGAACTGCAGCTACTCTCCCATTCACTTGAACAGGGTTTCTTCTGGCCGTATACCTAGTATATAGTTTCCAGAGGCTGTTTTTCTCCATCCGATCTGATGCGGAACAAAGTCTCAGGACAGGGAGGGAGGTTTGTTCTTCTGCTGCTGAGATTATCTTGCAGAGGATTGTCTGTGCCACTAAAAACACAGCCGGCACACTGACCACACACACATTCGTAGTCGTAGTCTGGGCATTCTCTATGTGAACCAGAAGGCTCAGGATGAGCAGAGCTCTAGAGTCCTTTCAGATACTGAATGGAAGCCATAGTGTTGCAATATGATTACATATCTGATACCTAGTTCCATGGCTACAATTTATAGGTGCGCTGGGAACAGCAATTCAAAAAAGTACAAAAAGTTCCAGGTGAGATTTTCTCCGAATGTAATGATGGTTTTGCCTCCAGAACTTCAGTCCCATGTACACAAGGTGCAGCCAGCACCCGGCTGATTTTACTGGTTCGAGATGTGTTTCAGACGTGTTTTTTGCACCGTCCAGCGCGCTGCGGTGTCCGTTAATAGTCGTCTCCTTAACAGGCTCATTTCTGAATCGCTTCTTTGTTAGAACTATTCCACTTAAGTAAATGACATGGCTTCTAATTTCCCCGATCCGGGCGGCTGCGTCCAGAGGTTACCGGGTGTGTTACACTTTAATTAAAAGTAAGCGCTGATTTAATGGCCATTGTGAGACTTCATCCGAAAAAGAAGGAAAAAATGAGTTGCTGGAGGGCGGACAATGGAGGAGACGTTAACCCTTCCCCTGCCATGTGCACTGCAGTCACATGTCAGTAAACCTGTAGTAAGGGATTGATTCCTTTACATGAATCTACTGTGTGCTGAGTCGTAGCCGGGAAATTTCCTTCAGCCCACCATCAATGCAACCTGATGTGTGCCGGATTATCAGACTGTTTGGATTACTGGACGCTGAGTGCGTGAGATCACATTGTAATGATTATTTCCGTTTACAGTGCAGTAATATTTGTTACTTACAGGAGACGTCTTCCCACATTTCCAGGCTCCCTCATTTCCAGACGTCTTCCCTTTGGACCGCCATGACCACTTCTTCCAGCTATGACTTGACTCTGTAAAGTTAGCAATACAGACACCTTTGACTCCTCACTTCTCCACGCACCTGACCCCCATATATAGTTATATCTTATGTCCCACAGCGGCTCCCTGCAACCACTATTATGCCCCACAGCGGCCGTAGAGCATAATAGAGGTTGCAGGGGAGAAACTGAGTGGTGTCTCTTACCCATTGAAGTCTATGAAAGATGGGCATGCTCAGTAATCCGTGCAGAGGTCATTATGCAAGGAGGAAGAGATGTGAGCTGTGACGATCACCTATTGGCTGCTTTGGTAGAGTGTTGTGGGCATGCTCTGCAATCTGTCCAAAGGTTATCATGCAGGTCTGGGGAGAAGGTGAGCTATGTCATCTGTTGCCTTATGTAGGAGAGTGTTTTGGGGATGTTCTGAGATCTGTGCAGTGGTCATTGCGAAGGGCGGAGGAGGTGAGCTGTGACATAACCTATAGACGTCTATGGAAGATTGTTGTGGGCATGCTCTTTGATCTTTGTAGAGGCCATTGTTCAGGGAGGAGGAGGTGAGCTGTGACCATAACCTTGTGTCAGTGGCAGAGGCGTGACTGGAAGATCCTGGGCTCTACTATATAGGTGTTGTCTGTACTACTAGTGTCTCTTCACCTTATAGAGAGGACTTTGGGCCCCCACAGGCTCCAGGGCCTGGTATTTTTTGCTACCTCTGCATCCTCGATAGCTAAGCCCCTAGTCAGTGTGCAGTATATTAGTGTACCGCTGCCTGTCATGATACTGAAAAGTGATCTCCACAAAGCAGGGAGTGTCAGAGTTACTCAGTGAGTTTAAAAACTGAAAAACAAGATTTCCAAATTATTGTAGAGTTTAGATAATGACATGGAAAATCGGAAGGAAAAAGTCAACATCAAAATGTGTTTAGTTCTTTCTTTTTTCTCCAAAACTTTTGCCTTTATGCTCACACTGCTCCAAGTTACTACAGAAGCCAAGTCCGAATGGCGCTTTTGCCTCCATGACTTTGGGGCGCGTTATTTCCAGTGATTCCTTCAATAGATAGTCACCATTCTCTGCCTCTTTGGATAAGTCTTCTCGATCCATCTTGCGTCTGGTCGTGTTTTGTGACCGTCTTACTCCTCCTGGAAGAGCCAAGTGTTTGTTGTAACCTGACAGATTGTGCGGGGGATGGGGTCCCTCCTCACGTTGGGACCCTCTTGTAAATCGGCTGTGGGCAGGGGACATATGGACGCGGCGCTCTCCAAGGTACCGGCGGGTACAGGATCGGTGTCTCAGGGCGCCCATTGGCACGTCTGGCAGCTCGGTTCCCTGGGAAAGGAATTGCTTTCAAACATGAGTAATTGATGAATTGTATGTAATATGCAAATAGGAATGCATAAATCTCCGGACTGACAGCTTAATTTATGTGAGCCTTTAAGAATGCGGGATTAGATTTTAATTAAATATCTTCAAAGGCACCCTGACTTGGTAAATTTTTTGGCTGCTGCTTGGATCCTTCTGATCTGGGGGAGGGGAGGGTAATAAATTCATTAGAAACTGTTCTGTACAGTTAAACATTTAGGGCTGGGGTCTCTGACCCCCCTGCTCTCTACTTGTTTTAGAACTAGACCTCCTCCTACAACAGCCACAGTGTAGGCAATTCTACCCATGCTGATACATTGTAACAAATTATCAGGACCGGACAGAGATTTTTACACCTGCATTTGGGTTTCTGGTCGTGGGGTCCCCAAGCGGAATGGGGAACGGAATCCTCAGGCGGACGGCAGGCGCGGGTGTGAACCTAGCCTTAGAGGTTTGTCTACGTTGATACATTGTAACGCCCTGGACACATTGCATATCAATGTTTCTATTCACTGACAACAAGCAGGGATCTGAAAAAGGATTTAGAATTAAAGTGAAAAGTTTTAGAAAGTTACAAAACTTCTCCTTACAGAAGAAATGAATGATTCATTAGCAGATTAGTATTTAATTGATGGAAGCCGTGTTGGAACCCCATTGTCCCTGTCATGTAGTAACCTTTTGCCTCTAGTACATTAGCGATGGCGGCCCGGCCTCCGCCTTTCATCTGTACAGTGTATTTCCTTGTTAACATGTGAAGCAATTATTCTGCTCACGTTCTGGGGATCATTCTGACTATTGTTAGACCTCGGCCATAGCTCAGAGTCGCTGACCCAGAACGCATCATTTCCTGATGTTTGATCTAGGCGGCAATGATTAATATCGGCCTCAGATGGGGGAATTGGACGGGGTAACATGAGGAGGCGATTCCCAGGGAAACATAACAGACAGTTCTTAATAGTTTTATACAGAGTTTATATCAGTACTGGAGAGATATAAGAGGGCGGCTGATATCAGTCACATATGATTTAAATGTCTCTGGGTTTATATCAGTACTGGGGTGTTATAAGAGGAGGATGGATATCAGTCACATATGATATAGATATCTCTGGGGTTATATCTGTACTGGAGTATTATAAGAGGAGGACTGATATCAGTCACATATGATATAAAGGTCTCTGGAGGTTATATCAGTACTGGGGTGTTATAAGAGGAGGACTGATATCAGTCACATATGATATAGATCTCTCTGGAGGTTATATCAGTACTGGGGTATTAGAAGAGGATGACGGATATCAGTCACATATGATGTAGAGGTCTCTCGGGGTTATATCCGTACCGGATAGATATAAGAGGAGGATGGATATCAGTCACATAGGATATAAAGGTCTCTGGAGGTTATATCAGTACAGGAGTATTATAAGAGGAGGACTAATATCAGTCACATATGATGTAGATATCTCTGGAGGTTATATCAGTACAGGAGTATTATAAGAGGAGGACTAATATCAGTCACATATGATGTAGATGTCTCTGGAGGTTATATCAGTACAGGAGTATTATAAGAGGAGGACTGATATCTGTCACATAGAAGCTATTAGTAACCCCTAACCTGCTGGGCCCCTAGCTCCATAACTTTGCAGTACTATAGAAGAAGTGTCAGCACACGTGTGTGACCAAGGCTTAAAATGGCGTGATGAGTGGAGGTCCGAGGGTCTGCCGCCAGCGATTAGACCTATTTTTTAAAATTGGTTTTCCGGGGCTAAATATTAATGTTCTATTCTAAGATCTCTGCAAATTTGATATTAAAACGTAACTTATCACCCAGCATTGGTGTGAGATCTGCGATGTCGTCACCACTTACCAAACACAGCTCCGTACATTGTATAGTGGCTTTGCTTTGTATTCCGGCTCAGTCCCATATTATTGTAATAGGACTGAGCTGCAGGTGGACCTTGTGACTGATGAACATGTCAGTGGCCTATGCAGTGCCGCTACCACTTCAACCAGATGATCTGCGGGGAGAAGGGGGGCCCCATTATCAAACTCTTAGCGATCTGATGTCACATCTGGACAGGCGGGTTGTCTTTTTCTTGGGTGTGATTACTGAGCAGATCCCCGGAGGTTTGGACTTCAACCTTAGACCCTGTCTGTGGACAATATAAACTGGCTTCAGGAAATGAGGGGTTAATTCCCGTACCATTCATCATTTGTCTTGTACTCCACTTGTACATCTGCATCTCCCAAACACATTGCAGCAGAACATGCATTGCACAAACAGTGGGGGGCAGTAGTGAGCTCCCACAGCCTGACAGCTAGCATGAGACCAGCAGAAGTCTGGACCTTGCTCTGGATACTGCAGCAGATCGATGTAGAAGAAGGAACCAAGCAAAGTATTCTCATTATTTAGTTAGTTATCTTGCTTATAAAGTATCAGGAATGTTCCTCCAATCATTAGCGGAAACCTGGAGGAAGCAGCTGCAGATGGAAGGGAAGACGGATCTCAGGACAGGACAATGCTGTAATATTTGCATTGTGTGGTAAGAAACTGAGAATAATAAGAACTCGGCAGCCAAGGAAATGTCCGCACTTTATGAAGACCAAGTGTTCAAGGACTTGGAAGAAACCATCGGCCAGTGGAATCATCAGCCGAGCAGCCAGGAGGAAATACTGGAATGTTTCCACTGGACTGGACCGTAATGGAGGGCTGTGCTATGGGATAAATCTATACAGGGCAACCCCTATAGGTCCACACGAATGTGCAGCACTGTCCAGATCTAACCAGTGTGTGTGCTGAGCTGTGGCCCTGACTGGACTGAATCCTGCCACCCTCCCCCCCATAGTGTTATCTATCCACATATAACCAGTGCTGAGCTGTGCCCTTCACTGGACATGGCCCTGTCCCACTGGTGGGATCTGGTCACTTTCGTTGTGTTTTCTATTAGGACTAGTAGAGTATATTAATGCTGCGCTCCCTGCCAAGAACAACAGCGGGATGGAAGCTTCTTCCTGTTGAGGTTTCCGCCAGAACAAGGACTTCTGTTGCTTGAAGTCCCTGAGAGCTGAGATTTTATAGTTGATGGAAGGACATTGGTATTAATAATAATTCCACCACTAGGGGCCCCAGAGGTGGGGGGGGGGGGCACTGCTGGACTGCAGCCCCCCCAAGAGCCAAATATGAATTTGGAGATCAAGCCTGCAGGGTGTCAACACTGACCGCTGCCATTGGTTGTCAGGATGATTTAACAAAGGGGGTGATTTTTATTTTGGGAGGGAGGGACGGGAGATGTTAAGATTTGGTTAAAGAGGACCTTTCACCACCACTCACAACTTTAGCTTTTTTCTCCACTGACAGAAAGTTTTCTCTGCCTCACCATTCCTGAGCAATCAGTGCCCGACAAGCTTATTATACCCTATAATTTCACATAGGTGTCAGGGAGGTCCTGTCTGACACCACCCACTTGACATTAGGGAGTCTAGTTGGCATTTCAGGCACTAGAACTGTTTGTGATGATTGCTCAGGCATGGTGGGGGCTAGAGAAAAAATTCCAACAGTACCGGAGTCAGTGACGCAAAAAAAAAAAAAAAAAAAATCTGGTGGACATAGTGAAAAGTCCTCTTTAAGGTTTTCTCTTTTTGCTCTGCAACCCCTGACTTTGCAAAATCAGACCCGAAAACACCCAATAATCCCCCCCCCCCCCTGAACCCAGGTGACCCTAAAAAGTTTTGTGATGTCGGTATGGGGTGTTCACTGTACAGAATGTTGCACTAGATCAGATATTTCTAAACTTCCATGACCTGAATCTCCCTGAGAATCTCCCCGAGTTCTGCAAGTTTCTCCGTCTTACAAGCGGCCGCCTCGTACTGTTCCATTGACATGTTTTTGCAGAGAAATAAATTACTTTGCTTTTGTCTTTCCAAGTCAGAGTCTCCGTTCATCAAACGGCGAGGAGAAGGCGCCGCGGTATTGTATCGTCTCGTCACCAGCAGATACAAAGATTCTCTCTTTATTCCCTGTTGTTGCGCTGAATCTTGTTGGCAACAGAACTGAGGTGAAAACGGGGTGCGTTTAATCTGTAAATTATAAGGTGCGCGGTTGTATCGAGGGATGCGGAACAACGCGGCTGTCAGACGACTGTGGCGCCAAAGTTCCAGTATTCACGAAAAGGAAGATCCAAATCTGCAGAATGTCAGCGCTAAATGAGTGGTTTAGGTTAAATTGGAGTGATTGTTAGAAGACAGCGGGAGAAAGGAACAGTGGAGGCGCCTCCGCCGCGCTGCCGTGTCTAGTTGTGCAGGAATTTATAAAAATGTGTAAAAAATGTTACTTTCCTTGGAACGTAAGAGTATGAATAAAGTTTGTATAGGAAACGTGCAGCGAGGTATACCCCAGGTTTGCTGTCAGGGCGCCCGCTCTGGTCACATGTCCTCCTCCGGGGGTGGATTTTTTCTACTGTTGGACCGAAATGCTAAGAAGGGGAAGAAGGTGTCTGTCCTGTAATTTGGGATTAATAAGCATGGCTTGCGGGGTGCTGGTTATTCTTGCAGGGAGACTCACAGGCACCCCCAGTGCACCCACTGCCTCATTTGCAGTTGTTTTTCTCCAAATCTACAAGTGTGACATAACTAACAGGTATGTTATTTATCACAGTCCGAGGAGGTTGTAGACTTCCTTTAAGGTTGGGGTCCACTGCTTCTTCCCTGCCATTTGTAGGGTGTAGATTAGGTTTCTGACCCCTCCAGCTGACTCCAGCAGCTCCATCCGCTGACAACCACTATTAAAGTAGGTGGCTGACTCTTTGTGGAGGTTCTGATGGCGACCCCCAATACGTTGCCGTGCACGTTTCGGATCTCGTATCAGGATGACTTCCATCGTAGCAGTTCTTTGATTTCTTCCACTCAGAATTCAGTCAAACATTTGCAGTAATGGCTCCTGACCTCCCCGGTTTGTGCTGCGAGCGCGCCAAAGTGATTTGTTTCAGTTGACGCCCCAAGGATAGAGACGAAGAGGCAGGAGCTGTCAGGCGAGCGGCGTGACGAGCTTTGTAATCGACGCCATCAGAAGCCGCAGAACAAAGCTCCGCCGGGTGGGAATAGAGTCTTACAATGAGCCGACAACTCGCCCGTCCGTGTCACATCACAGCGCCGCCTTCATTTACTATTCCGTGTGTAAGCTGCAACGAAAGTGAGATGTTTGGTGAAGGCTCCATGTACGCAGGCAGCTGGGGATACACCGTGCCAGGGCGGCGCTACAACCAAGAACAGCTAGACTACATATATACAGAGGGGGCAGCTACCAATATAGACCCAACTGCTGTATGAGCTGTCGCTTCATCCTCTTTGTCCCCTACATGAATGACAACCAGGAGTCACTGCCATCATAGAGATTGTTACCCAGCTGTCTAGAAATCCTGAATGGCAGATAAATCTACACTGTTATCTAGAATTTTATCCAGTAATCTAGAGAAAAAGATTTCTTTTCCGCTAAGTATCTGGTAAAGTAGGCAACTCTACTGGTGACATCTAATCATAATGGATGTTAAACTTTGTGTCTTGTTTCCTCTTGATTTTCAGGATCTGTTTGTCAGTGAATAGAAACATTATATCCAGAAGCTTATAAGTTATCTAGACCCGATGCTTCTCAGCTGAGAGATTGTTACATTTATATCACACTAGCCTCTGCCCGCGACTTCCTCTGCGTGTTGTTGTTGTCGATGATCCGCTTATATTTAGCCAATTGCTGCTGTCGATGTTCCGCCTCCTCCGGCGTTTCGGCTCTGCTACATGTCTGCACATGCACAGCATGCCCAGCTCTATCTACATCTCTGCATATGGACAGCATACCCAGCTGTGCTACATCTTTGCATAAGCTCTGCTACATCTGGAAATTTGGATGTAAGGGGTTTTCTTATGTAAGTGTCTGATCAGTTTGTGTGTTATTGATGGCTGAACAGATTTTGATGAAATTTGGCACAGTTCTCACCCCCCATCAGAGCCTGAACCCCACATTCCTGACTCACACAAAGTCTACACCCCATATACCCTCTTGCCCACACACAGCCTGCATGTTCTCTTCTCTCCTCACCTTCCATTAGATGCCATACTCAGCAGCTTTCACACTGTCCGGTTCAATAGTATATAGCTCCACCCACAAAATAGTGTGGCTCCACCCACACACTAGCGTAATCCTATCCTACACGGCTCAAGGAACTTTGATGACGCCATCAAGGGTCCTTTAGTCTAGTTATCAGAGTTGAATTGACTATATCGTAGATCAATCAGTCAGTCCAAATTAAAGAAGCTTATTGTTGCGCAATTTTGCTAAATAATGACACAGAATTCAAGTCTGTTTCATCAGCTAGCTGAATTGCTTCAGTGCCCAGGTCAACACACAGCAAGCTACTGACTCTTTATTACAAGTACACACACTTTTACAAAAAGGGTAGGTGGGATTAATGCATAGTTCAACAAAGCTTTGTCCAAAATCCTGAGTTGTCCAGCTTCTATTGGTTTCAGTCCTTTGATGTCCAGCCTTCCTTCGTCCACCCAGACGACCCCCCTTGCTGTAATTTGAAGACCTCACCACGAAGCTCATAGACATAGATGATCAAATACAGCCCTCCAGCAATACACGCGGCACTGGCAAAGCTATTCACCCTCGTGCTCAATGCTGGACACTTCCCCGAAGACTGGAACAAAGGCCTCATAACCCCCATCTACAAGAATGGGGACCAATATGACCCCAACAACTACAGAGGGATCTGCGTCAGCAGCACGCTAGGGAAACTGTTCAACAGCATCATCAATAACAGAATCCTCACCTTCCTCACACAACACGGGGTCCTCAGCAAGAGCCAAGCAGGGTTCATGCCAAACCACCGCACCACAGACCATATCTACACCCTGCACAGCCTCATCAAGACGCACGTCCACAACACCAGAAGAGGCAAGATATTCGCCTGCTTCGTGGACTTTAAGAAGGCGTTTGATTCAGTATGGCACCCAGGCCTACTTCTAAAACTCCTAGAGAGTGGAATAGGAGGAAGAACGTACGACGTCATCAAGAGCTCCTACACCGGAAACCAGTGCAGTGTGAAGGTGAATGGGAAAAGGACCGCATACTTCCAACAGGCCCGAGGGGTCAGACAAGGCTGTAGCCTGAGCCCAACGCTCTTCAACATCTATATCAATGAACTGGCTACAGCCCTGGAGGCCTCACCAACCCCAGGCCTCACCCTGAACAATCGAGAGGTGAAGTTCCTGCTATACGCCGATGACCTCCTACTCCTGGCCCCCACCGAGAAAGACCTCCAAGAAAGCCTGTCAGTGCTGGAAAAATTCAGCACCACATGGGCCCTACCCATCAACCAGAAGAAGACCAAAGTCATGGTATTCCAGAAGAAGGGCCACAATAAAGCCTCCACCACCTCACAATTCACACTGAACGGCTCCACACTGGAGAAAACCAACAGCTACACCTACCTGGGGCTGGTGCTCAGCCAATCAGGAAGCTTCAAAGCAGCAATAGAAACCCTGAAAGCAAAAGCCTGCAGAACCTTCTACGCCATCAGAAGACAACTGTACCACCTCAAACCACCGGTGAGGGTCTGGATGAAGATATTTGACGCTGTCATCTCCCCGATCCTTCTCTATGGCAGTGAGGTTTGGGGCCCAGCCACCTACCCAGACCAGTCAAGGTGGGATTCCAGCCCAACAGAGAACTTCCACCTGGAGTTCTGCAAATACCTGCTACATGTCCATCGCAACACCACCAACATGGCCTGCAGGGCAGAGCTAGGCAGACTCCCCCTATGGCTCACCATACAGAAGAGGGCGCTAGCTTTCCAGGCACACATCCAGGGGAGCAAGCCTGACTCCTACCACCACCAAGCATGGCTAAGCCACCTGAGCAAACCAGACATTCAACAACCAAACAGCAGCCAACCACCAAACCAAAAACTCCAACAGATGATAACCAAGGCCGAAATAAAGGCGACCACAGAGGCAAACAGAGAGCGGTACATTGAAGAATGGAGAAACGAAATAAATAACTCCAAGAAACTCACCGTGTACCAATCCCTACAAAGGGACTACACCATGGCCACCTACCTGGAGAGAATACGCCACCCCAAGCACAGACAGACCCTGAGCCGATACAGACTGAGCGCCCACAACCTAGAGATAGAGACGGGGCGATACAGACAGACGTACAAGCCACGGGAGAAGAGACTGTGCCAGCACTGTGACCAGGGGGTCCTAGAAGACGAGACCCACTTCCTGCTACACTGCACCAAATACTCAGATATGAGGGCCGTCTACTACCAAAGACTCTCTGCCCACATCCCAGACTTCATATCTGCAGACGAGAAGAGGAAACTCTACATCCTACTGGGAGAAGAAGAGGCCACTGTGGAGATCGCTGCCCAATACGTGTCCAGCTGTCACCAAACCAGAGGAAGATGAGACTCCATGGACTGTTATATTTATCCCAATACACCCGCCCCACCCACCCCCACCCCCACCCACCCCCACCCCCACCTCCCCCCACCCCCACCCCCACCTCCCCATATAGCAGTCACCAACGAAGAGGAAGATGAGACTCCATGGACTGTTATAACCGAACCCCCCCCCCCCCCATACCCACCACCCACCCAACCCAACTCCCCCCCCCCCCACTTTACTAGCTTTGGCAATGCCAAATACCTATTCGGACGTGCCAATAAAGCATTTTTTGATTTGATTTGATTTGATTTGACAAGACAAAGTCTCCATCTTAGATTCCAAACTCCTTTGTTCAATACTTTAGGCACTTAGTAGCAAGGAAAACAATTAGTATTTCTAAATAGACAAACATGCAACACAGAGTATATAAGTATAAGAGTATATAAGTATTAATTCATAACCTGAGACTTGACATAGTATGAACATAAATTCATCCCTACCAGTTGTGAAGCCATGTAATTTACTGGGATAAAAAGTAGCCTATGTTTTAATCGAGGTTACAATCTATGCATGTGGCAGATTTCATTCAAATCCGTTCATCCGTTTTTGCGCGATTGAGGAACAAACATCCAAACACACAAACTTTCACATTATTAGTAGGACTTAGACTACATTTATATATGCGCCAGGTTCTCCATTGGACAATACGCTGCAGAAACCGCCAAAAATTGGTGGAGAGACGTATCCTTCACGGAGGAACTTTCTCTACGCCTGTTTCAGTATAAAAATGGTGGAAACCGAACAATGAAGAGCCCAGCTCATATGTGAACCTTCCCTCTGTGATAGAATCTGCCTGGACTCCAGACTGATACTTTGTATATAAGCAATCAAGTCATTGGATTCCTGGGTAGTGTGGATATAGATTAGATGCAGTTTGTGTAATTTGCAGATTTGGGGATTTTTCAGTCGCTTTACATAAATTTTTTTATTCATCGCTTTTCCTTTTATGCTTTCTCTGAACTCTGAGCTAATCACATCTCTTTTTACTTCTTTACTCTCCTATCACGCACATTTCCGTATACCTAACGGTACCTCACTATGTGCAGCTCGGTGCTGTTTCTGTTTTTTGTTTACCTTTTTACTTCTGAAGCACGGAAAGTGAGAACCTGCAGTTGCATCCCCCTCTTCTCTGTCTACGATTCAGTATTATACTTGAGAAAGAGATAATCTGCAGCTACATCTCCCTCCTCCCTGTCTACAATTCAATGTCTTACTCTAGGAAGACAATATCTGCAAGTCCAACTCCTCTATTTTTCCACAGTCCGACTCAGACTCCTTCATAAAATGACTGCTAGCCATGGTCGGATAGAAGAAGTAAAGATCCTCTAATTCACAAATAAAAGCTAAGGATTATGTAACAAACTATAAATCTAATGGATTATATAATTAGTAATAATTGCATAATATAATTAAAAATAATTTTATTTTATTTTGAAGCTGGAGTCAGTAACTTTATCAACTTCACACAACACTGTTCTCTGACAACAACTTCCCAACCCTTTGTGCAGCAATATTCCCCTCCTGCCTGTCTACGATTCAGTATCTTACTTCAGAAATGAAGAATCTGCAGCTGCATCCCCCTCCTGTCTTACTGCAGAAATGGAGAATCTGCAGCTGCATCCCCCTCCTGTCTTACTGCAGAAATGAAGAATCTGCAGCTGCATCCCCCTCTTGTCTTACTCCAGAAATGAAAAATCTGCAGCTGCATACCCATAGTGTCTTACTGCAAAAACAAAGAATCTGCAGCTGTATACCCCTCCTGTCTTACTGCAGAAATGGAGAATCTGCAGCTGCATCCCCCTCTTTCCCACCTACGTTTCAGTGTCTTACTCCAGTTGACTACCTGCTAATAAGATATATCACATGGTTGCCTGCTGGTTTATTAGATGACAACGATGGGTTACACTATTTATTACATTATTTTACGGTGCTCCTCCTGTCCCTGAGACTCTCCTCCTGGCAGCTGCTGTCCCTCCTTTGGAGACGTTGTGTGTGTGTCTCTCGGGTCAGGGAAAGTTTAACTACGTTTGGCTTGTAAGAATCTTGTGTCATAAATTCCAAATAAAAGAGATTTTAATTTGATCTTAATATGATTCTAAAACTAAATTGTTCTAAAAATAAAGCAGAATTATTTCTTTTTATTAGAAATGTAATAAATGTTCCAGCCATTTATCTGTCGGTCACTCCAAGAGATATGCCCTAAATAGGCAGCAACGTAAATGAGCCGGACTCACAAGGGACGCACTGCTATATATGGGATGTTTAGTCTTTATAGATTGCAGGTTTTATTAAAGGGCCAGGAGATGATAATGGATATGTACAAATGTACTTTTTTTTGCATTATACATTTGCTTTACAGCAGTTAAATGCACCATATGGTTCTGTAGTCTCACCAACTTCTATGCGAGAGTGTAATGGGCATGCTCTGTGACCTATGAAGAGGTCATTTTGCAGTTGAACTGTGACTCCCCCTTCACCCATTGGCTTCTTTGGGAAAGTGTTGTGGGCATGCTCTGTGGCCTGTGCAGTAGAGCTGTGACACCAACTACTGACTTCTATTGGAGAGTGTTGTGGGCATTTGTCTTAACCTGTGCACAGGTTAATGTGCAGTAAAGCTGTGATACCACCTAATGACTTCAATGGGAAAGTGTTGTGGGCATACTTTTGTGACCTTTTGTAAAGGTAATTTTCAAGTAGAGCTGTAACACCATCTAATGACTTCTATGGTAGAGTGTTGTGAGCATGCTCTGTGTCCTGTGCAGAGGTCAATGTGTAGTCAAGCTGTGATACCCTCTAATGATTTCTATGGGAGAGTGTTATGAGCATGCTTTGTAACCTATGTAGAGGAAATTCTGCAGTAGAATTTATATATATAGAGAAGAACTTCACGCTTTTTAGCTAAAAAGCGTGAAGTTCTTCTATATATTATAAGACGGGTTGAGACCCTAACGACATTGCCTGGAACATCAACTGTATCCCTACATACAAACTCTGCAGTAATATTGTGACTCTATCTAATGACTTCCATGGTAGAGTGTTGTGGGCATGCTCTGTGACCTATGGTTAGTGTGCAGTAGAGCTGTGACACCACCTAATGACACTAATGGAAGAGTGGTATGGGCATGCTTTGTGATATGTGTAGCATCTAATGTCTTCTTTAGTATGAATGTGTGATCATTCTCTGTGATATGTGCAGAGGTCAATGTGCAGTCAAACTTTGTCACCACCTACTAACTTCTATTGGAAAGTGTTGTGGTCATGCATTGTGACCTGTATAGAAGTAATTTTGCAGGAGAGCTGTGACACCACCTAATGACTTCGATGGGAGAGTGTTGTGAGCATGCTCTGTGACATATGCAGAAGTCAATGTGCAGTAAAGCTGTGGCCATCACCTAATGACTTTGATTGGAGGGTGTTGTGAGCATGCTTTGTGACATGTGCAGTAGAGCTGTGGCCATCACCTATTATGTATAAAGGATTGGGTGATATCCATGTTTAGGTGTTAACTGTTATTGTAATACTGCCAGTGATGATTATGAAAAGTCATCTTGTCAGAACAGGGAGTGTCAGACTATTGTAAGGTCAGTGAGAAAACTGCAGGGATTCAAGATTCATTTTTAATCTAGATAAAGACATCAACTAAAGAATAAATATCAAAACTTGATTTTTTTTAAAGCTGCAGTTCTACCATGTTTTATACTCCAATCACATCACGATCTGCATTCACTACTGCACATAGTACCATTCACAACTTGGAAGGGATGGATGCGGTGCGATGAGCTCCGGTAATACACTGAACAGAAGAATATTCCGATGACCCCAAGCAGAGATTGTAAATGTTGCAAATCTAGAGATGGAGATGATCAGAAATCCCGACATGTCCCCAGACCCGGCGCTGCCCCGTTTTGGACTATGAATTGGTTGGGATATTTGGGTTATTTTTTATTTTGCTTTTTTTTGTAGATTTAGCCTGTGACCGATGAGGAGAGCGAAACGTGTCTCTGTGCTCATCTCCATTAACAAGATGGAGCGCTGCTGCGGTGTTGTTCCTCTGTCTCATCAACATTTCACCTTTTATGGATTTGACATAATTCATGACGTATGGGGGAGGGGGGGCCGCAATCTTCTACCAGAGAATTGTAGTTTATTGTTTTATCTCATTGAGATTTTTCCTTTGTTATTTATAGTGGAATGAGAGGATGAAGGCGAAATGTCAAATAAATTATCCCGAAACGCAGCTGATCCCGCAGGATGTAATGAAATAATGTCCCAAATACTGACATTAATCTTGTTACACTGTACAATGCTACAAGATAATTCAGCTCTCGGGTCTGACTGTGTGAGAGGAATGTGTATACATTATATAGGTGGAGATGTAGTAGATGTCACCGGCAGTCCTATGTAACACCACAGATAACACAGTGATAACTCTCTGAGTACAGGTAATGTAGTAGATGTCACCTGCAGTCCTATGTAACACCACAGATAACACAGTGATAACTCTCTGAGTACAGGTAATGTAGTAGATGTCACCTGCAGTCCTATGTAACACTACAGATAACACAGTAATAACTCTCTGAGTACAGGTAATGTAGTAGATGTCACCTGCAGTCCTATGTAACACCACAGATAACACAGTGATAACTCTCTGA